>NC_066523.1:8989165-9024165 GCF_024679095.1 Eriocheir sinensis | reverse complement strand
GGATTGGTAATGGGACTGGTGGATAGGGGAAGGATTAGTAATGGGACTGATGGATAGGGGAAGGGTTGGTAATTGAACTTGTGGATAGGGGAAGGGTTGGTAATGGGACTGGTGGATAGGGGAAGGGTTGGTAATGTGACTGGTCGATAGGGGAAGGATTGGTAATGGGACTGGTGTATAGGAGAAGGGTTGGTAATAACACTGGTGGATAGGGGAAGGATTAGTAAAGTGACTGGTGGAGAGGGGAAGGGTTGGTAATGGGACTGGTGGATATGGGAAGGATTGGTAATGTGACTGGTGGATAGGGGAAGGGTGTGTAAAGGGACTGGTGGAGAATGGAGGGGTTGGTAATGGGACTGGTTGATAGGGGAAGGATTGGCTATGGGACTGGGGGATAGGGGAAGGGTTGGTAATGGGACTGATGGATAGGGGAAAGATTGTTAATGGGACTGGTGGATAGGGGAAGGGTTGGTAATGGAACTGGTGGATAGGGGAAGGATTGGTAATGGGACTGGTGGAGAGGGGAAGGGTTGGTAATGGGACTGGTAGATAGGGGAAGGGTTGGTAATGGGACTGGTGGATAGGGGTAGGATTGGTTATGGGACTGGTGGATGGGGGAAGGGTTGGTAATGGAACTGGTGGATAGGAGAAGGATTTGTAATGGTCCTGGTGGAGAGGGGAAGGGTTGGTAATGGGACTGGTGGATAGGGGAAGGATTGGTAATGGGACCGGAGGATAGGGGAAGGGTTGGTAATGGGACTGGTGGATAGGGGAAGGGTTGGTAATGGAACTGGTGGATAGGGGAAGGATTGGTAATGGGACTGGTGGAGAGGGGAAAGGTTGGTAATGGGACTGGTGGATAGGGGAAGGATTGGTAATGGAACTGGTGGAGAGAGGAAGTGATGGTAATGGGACTGCTGGATAGGGGAAGGGTTGGTAATGGAACTGGTGGATAGGGGAAGGATTGGTAATGGGACTGGTGGATAGGGGAAGGGTTGGTAATAGGACTGGTGGATAAGGGAAGGATTAGTAATGGGACTTGTAGAGGGGAGAAGGGTTGGTAATGGGACTAGTGGATAGGGGAAGGATTGGTAATGGGATTGGTGGATAGGGGAAGGGTTGGTAATGGGACTGGTGGATAGGGGAAGGATTGGTAATGGGACTGGTGGAGAGGGGAATGGTTGGTAGTGCGACTGGTGGATAGCGGAAAGATTGGTAATGTGAGTGGTGGATAGTGGAAGGGTTGGTAATGGGACTTGTGGAGTTGGGGAAGGGTTGGTAATGGGACTGGTGGATAGGGGAAGGATTGGTATTGGGTCTGGTGGATAGGGGAAGGGTTGGTAATGGGACTGATGGATAGGGGAAGGGTTGGTAATGGGACTGGTTGATAGGGGAAGGATTAGTAATAGGACTGGTGGATATGGGAAGGGTTGGTAATGGGACTGGTGGAGAGGGGAAGGGTTGGTAATGGGACTGGTGGAGATGGGGGGGGGGGGGGGGAAGATTGCTCCCTCTTGCACGAGGGAGCACGGGGCTTTGCCAAAGGCGGCCCGTAGCAGGGAGCCGACAGACCGACTCTATTGGCGATCGAAGTCTAGCCGACCAAGTCGGTCTGTCGACGAGGACTGGCGTGTCTCTGGTGGAGAGGGGAAGGGTTAGTAAACATAAGCCGCACTGATTTTTTTCCCCCTCTTCGGCGACCGAGGAAACACGAGGCACTCACTGGTAGGTTCTATTTTTGGGTTTCCGAGGCACAGCAATAAGTCTCTAAGGGTTGGTTGTCTCTTTGGATCTGGTTTTCTTAAGACGTCTGCGCCTCGGTCACGTCTCATTATATTTAAGAGCTTTTCAATTACCGTCTTCATATTTTTTTACTGATCATTAGTGCTATTTTTGTTGTTGGTCTCTTTTATTTTCCCCCGAAGCTGCATCTCTTCCTTTAAAACCGTTCACAGTATGTATATGGGGATGTTGAAACAGGGGAAGAAGATGGACTATTTTTAGCGGAAAAAGATAATAAAAGAAGTAATTATTCGAATAGTCAGTTTTGATCTCTCTCTCTCTCTCTCTCTCTCTCTCACACACACACACACACACACACAGATTGACCATAAAGAGCATTTGCTCATGTCGGGAGGGTACCTGCTTGCGATTGCGAGTACAACTCGTGATCAGGGCGTGGTGAACTACACACACTCAACTCTGCGTGTATTTGCAACGCGGCGGCGGACGGCTTTGTCTGAAACAAGGAACCCAAGAGAGCGGGGCAGAGAAAGCCTGAGGCACAATGCGGTTGAAAAAGTGGACCTGAGCACCGCCAAGCGTGAGATATTAACCACGAGAGTCGAGGCACTTCAGACGCCCCGCACTGCCCCTCCCCCGCCCAGCAGCGAGTTGATATTACCTTGATCCTGACCAGAAACAGCAAAGGCCTTGGGGATGAGTTAATCATGACCCTCACACACCACGGCCAAGTGATTATAGGAGGGAAGGAAAAACTAAATCTGCATAAGGAACGGACGAAGCGCTCTCTGATGCTTCTAGCCATAAAGGTCTTAAAGATCCTGCTGTGAGCCCGATCGTTATCCTTGGCAAGAGCAGGCCCTTGAGAAAATTGCACCCAAAGAAGGCGACACGATTGATGGCATAATGCTGACTAGACATGAATCTCGTCGTCCGGGAATTGCCTCTCCCATGTGGCGTGGACGTGGTGACCTCCGGCAAGACGCGTGGTGTTGTGTTACCGGGTGGCAGGTGGTGGTCAGCTGTTGGCCAGGCACCGCTCCTCCTTCACGGTGATGGCCAACAAGACGTCCCGGGCGGCCAAGTGTTCATCGCGCGAGGCACCGGGTGAGTTATTAAGCCCTTAAAGAGGTGCTCGCTGCCTGCTCTTCATCTACATGAAATCACACGGGAGAGCTCAGGCTACATGGTTATGGCCACACGCGCGCATACAGATCCACCTTTCTTTTTTAAAGCAAAAGTGATTGGAGATAGATACGTACATCTGTCTATCTATCAATCTATCTATCTGTCTGTCTATCTATCTGATATACACATACATACGTACATACATACATATATTCATACATGCATATCCACACGCTGCTCCTTTAAAAGATCATAGAGAAAGAGGCCGTGTGACGATGCTCACATTTAGTTCCCGAGGTGTCTTGATGTTCCCTTCATGAAAGACTAGGTGGCAAGAAGGTCAGCCTGTTGGTCAGCGTGCCCCCGTATCCACACTCCCACGCCCACGAGCACATTTCCCTGCTCTGCGCCGCCTCGCTTCCCCTGCACCCACTCACCGCCGGAAGCGTCACATCTAGCGGGAAGCATAAATCATGTGCAATCAATGCGTATTTACAAGCACTGCAAACTTTGCACTACACACTCGTGGGCAGTCACTGCTAAAAAAAAAATAATAATCATCTGCCATGCGAATGACATGAATTTATAAAACTGTCATTAACGAGATGAACTCGATAACAATTCTAACAAATTTGCTCGACATAATACATATTTCGAAATGACGAAATGACAAAAAAGTAAGTTTTCAACAAATCACCGCCAGCCACGAATACACCCCACCGCTCCCCTCCCCCCTTCCCCCTCCCCCCTTACACCGACACACCTCACCCCCCTCACCCCTCCCTACACCACTCCAACACGCCCCACCAAACACACACACACACACACACACACACACACACACACACACACGGGCCAAAAGCGTGCCGCTCCCTGAACACAATCGCGCTGCTAGAATGCAACAATAATATCAACAGTCACAATTACGGAGCACGACATCAAAACAACTGTACTATTATTTGCCGGACTGCAATTGCACCGTTCATGAACTAACCAAAAGCAAAGCGCTGAATTATCATTAATTCAGAGGGAGTTGTGTTTTACAGCCAATGCCAGATTTGAAATTGAAAAATAAATATGAATGTAAATGCGCACAGCTTACGCACGCACTCACCCGAACACACACACACACACACACACACACACACACACACACACACACACACACACACACACACACACACACACACACACACACACACACACTCAACATTATTTGCGGAGGAAGAAGCGAAGAATATTATTCCGACATAAGCTGAAAAAATAAAGGAAGGAACTCTGATAAAAAATTATGAGGAATGAAGGTAAGGAGAGAAGTTAGGGAAAGCAAAAAGAAAAGAAGCATAGAAAGAAGGAAGGAAGGAAGAAAGGAAGGATGGAAGGACGGAAGGAAGGAAGGGAGGAAGGAAGTCAAAGGCGGGAGACTAAAAAGATCGGCGAGAAAGGCGGGTGCAAGACAATAGCGATCACCAGCTGGGCGACAATCACGTTATTAACCTCTGGGGCAGCACAGCAAAAAGGGGGAGGGGGTGGCGCATCAGGGGGCCGCTGGGTGGGCGAGGAAATGGAGTGGCGGCGCTGGGGAGGGCTGGAGGGAAAAAAAGGAAGGCTGGTAGGGGTGGAAATGGTGAGAGAATGACTGCGGTGTGTGTAAGAGGGATGGTGGAAAGGAAGGAAAGGGAAAGGAGTAAGGTGTGTGTGTGTGATGGGGGGTGGGGTTGTGTGTGTGTGTGTGTGTGTGTGTGTGTGTGTGTGTGTGTGTGTGTGTGTGTGTAAGGTGCGACAACGGACTAGAGAAAGAATAAACAACAAGCAACAAGCTCTCGAGAGAAGGCTTGAAGAAAACGGGATCAAGTTTGTAGTGTAAATTCTATGTAGCACTGAAGGAGTCTGAGGCAAAGGGTGTATGTCTGTCTGTCGCAGTGCCGCAGAGGTGCCGGAGGAGGAAAAATGTTAACTTAAAGACACCGTTAAATAAAATGAAAACGTATCTGTCGCTCGTTTTAATTTTGCAGCTGCCGCACTCTATTATTTTTTCTTTAAGTAGTAAGCCATTCCACGTTACTAAAATAGAGATGGTGTAAAAGACTGATTCTCATTCACACTTTAATTTATCTCTTCACATGCATTACCAAACCTAAGGGGGATTGGCCAGATGCTGCAGGATGCTCGGCGGGAGGGAGAAGCAAGAGACTGAATGTGCGAATATGTATCGGTCGTCCAGCACATTCAGTTATCAAATATGTGATTTTATCAGTTATGTCAAATATACGTAACATGCCATTACTTTCAGTCATAGGGAAATACGAGCCAGCGATATATGTTAAAGCTAATTAATTATGCAAAGCTAACACGACACGCGCCTTCGTTTATTCATGTCAGCAAAACACAAACCGCACAACTTTATGGTACCACGGCCAAGCGGGGCGTGACGATCAACACGGCCGGCGGGTGACCTGCCTGGGCGGCGGTGAAGGGTCGGGGCGGCGGCGATGACAGGCGGCGGCTGCGGCGGCGGCGATGGCGGTGATGGCAGAGATGGCAGCGTCATTATAATGTCCGGAGGGAGGGCGTGCGTGCTGCAACACTATAACAAAATATCGCATGATACGTGAAACTCGACGTTTTTTTTTGTTTTCAGAATAGGAATCCTGTTGCTCCCAATGTGCGATTTTAATTAAATTTGTGAGTTTTATGTTTTATCGGAGCTTAAAAAAATCAAAAAGGAAACGAAAAGCTGCAATTATCATGGAATTTAATTACTGAATGTTGACGTCTGGCGTGGAGCAAAGTCAGTCAATACCTGGTGCAGGCCTGCCGCGGGCCGGCGCCGCGCACCGATGTTGTCCCGAGGCGAGGCACCACCGCCGCCACCCGCCGCGATGGCCCTTACGGCCCGGCGCGACAGGGGCCACTCCGCGGCAAAGTGTGAAAAATGCGACACGCCATAGGAATTTCACACTCTTCACCTTTACGAGTTTATGGTGTAAGGCTCATGTTTGCC
Organism: Eriocheir sinensis; assembly: GCF_024679095.1. NCBI lineage: Eukaryota > Metazoa > Arthropoda > Malacostraca > Decapoda > Varunidae > Eriocheir > Eriocheir sinensis. The sequence goes on along the minus strand of NC_066523.1, from coordinate 9,018,290 downwards.
CGGCGGCACCAGTGTTCCCGGCGTGCGGGGAAGCCCTTTAAATTTCACTCTTTAAATGTAAACGACATATATACTAAATTTGCCTCACGTAAAAAGCCTCACCCAGCAGCGGGAGCACATTACCCTTTACCTCTGAGCGGCGGCAGTAGTGGCGCCAGATTCCCTGCAGCAAAATAAATTACTCGCGAGTCGTCCGATCACGCCTTCATTATCATCGCCAATCCTCAAAACATTTTCCTCGGTGCAAGTTTTCCCTTTGAGAGGCGAGGCGGCGGCCCTGCAGATCCTTGGCGTCCCGGAAAATGGAGTGAAACCGGAGTTTTCTCGAAAGTGTCAAGTCAGTACGATACGATTTTAGGGTATCCAAAGCAAACAACATTATAGGCGACATTCAGCGCGACATCAGCTTTAAATGTGATGCGTTCGGCGGAAAAATGATGACAAGATATGTAGCTTCATTTTATCACGCTGCATGCATACTAGAGGAGGAGGAGGAGGGGGAAGAGGACAACAGAGATAACTAAGAAGCGAGAGGCAAGGAGGAAAATACAAAATAGTGAAAGCGGAAATGACAAGGAAAGCGGGAAAAAAGGGAGGACAGGGAAGAGGAAAAGGAAGAGGACGTTAAGGAGCAAGCTGAGGCAGAGACAGGAAGAAAAAAAAAAGCAAGAAGCAGGAGCAGAAGTAAATGGGAGGATACGGAGGAGGAGGAAAAGCGAGACGACGAGAAGCAGGAAAAGCAAAAATAGAGAGAGCGCTGTGAGCCGGAGAGCCAGGAGCCGGGAAAGAGGCAAAGGGGAAGGAACAAATGTATTTAAAATGGTGGGTTCATGCCCTGGAAACTGCTATTGCGCCGAGACTAACACGGGCAGCTGGCGGCGCAACACACACGCGATGGCAAACCTACACCGCTTTCCAGGTGGGGACGAGGGCTGTAGATTCTCCGTGGAACTGCAACGTGAACCCACTCGTATATCTAAAGCCCCATTCAATATTTGCTAATACTAAAACATTCTCCCTCTTTGTTTCTGTCCGTCTGCCTGTCTGTCTGTCTGTCCGTGGAGTTACTCGTTTAATTCGCAGCTAATCACCACTCCATAATAGCACACTCACTCCCTGCTCCGCCACTTCTAATTCCTCGACAATCCCTGCATGTGTCCAGGAAAACAAAGGCATATAATACGTCGGGGCTGCATTGAGAGTGGGAAATATGAGTGGTACAAAGAGAATAAGCAAGGAGAAAGCTGCATATTGATAATGATGAAAGCATAGCGAGGGAAGGGAGTGGAAAGTAGAGCGAGCCAAGCAAGGTTAGCTATCTATAATGTGAGCATACGCTATAACTGCTGCAGGGAAAAGGAAGATATAAAAAATAAGGGGCTTAGGTGCAAGGAGTGAGTTAAGTAGGAGAATAAAGGGATGAAGTGAAAGATTAGATAAAGTGAAAGAAAGGGAAAGAAAATGAGAGGATATTGAAGGAGGAAAATAAGAATGACGTGAAAGAGAAAAAGGGGTTAGGGAAGAGAGGAAAGATTGAGGGAGAAGGATGATGAAATAAAGCGACAAGAGGGAAGGTAAGAGGAAAATGTATCATGCCACTGAGGGAAGAAACGGGAACACATTTCTGGTTCACGAGGAGAGGACGTAAAAGGAAAATGGAGGACACACACACACACACACACACACACACACACACACACACACACACACACACACACACACACACACACACACACACACACACACACACACACACACACACACACACACACACACACACACACACACACACACACACACACACACACACACACACACACACACACACACATATATACCAGAATAAATCTCACATGCCTGCCTTGTTAGGTATTAGAAATATTCATAATTTTCTCATTAAACTTTTTTGCCAGTAATCTGGGAAATTCCACCAATATTTGGACATCAAAGCCTTTTTTTTTTTTAATTTGCATTGCTTATTTTGCCAAAAGTTTACGAACTTGTTTTACTCGCTTCCTTGTAGTATTTAAATGCTTTTACTCTCCATTTTTTAATGTTATTTATCGTGGTTGATTTGAATGTAGTTTGATATTAATTTATTAATAAATCACACGAAAAATATTCCTCAGGCAGCAGTGAGTGGCGTACAGGATCCGGATGCATAGTTTGATTTTTTTTTTTTTACGGGACGTTGTTATTAGTAAGGACTGTGGACAGAGTGAGTCCAATGTCAGTACTATTACTCGGTAGCTATTTCTGTAGGGCTCAGCAACAGTGGTCGGCGAGGGTCAGCAATGGTGTGTGCGGGACTGAGGCCCATGAGGCGCTGCTGACTTGATGAGAGAACCAAAATCAAGATTACGATTTCAGTCTCCAAAGTTTTCTGTTGTACGATATGCAATTATTCTTCAGTCGTTACATTAAGTAATACTCTCGCCAAAGTGAGGAAAAAAGGCTTGACGAAGAGCAAGAACTCACTAAAAAATCTAGTGGCTTTGCTTTGCTGATAAGGAGCTTTGTGGCGGCAACCGACTCCCCCCACATAAAAAGAGAAACTGCAGTGAAACACTGTATCAAACTTGTTTTAGTGAGGATATAATATAAATATAAATATATATATATAGATATATATATATATATATATATATATATATATATATATATATATATATATATATATATATATATATATATATATATATATATATATATATATATATATATATATATTTACAAGGAGTGTAGCCATGTGTGGCACGAAGCAGGTGGAGCCCCGCCACCTGCCCCGCACGGCCTGAGGGGCACCTGTTGGACGTGTTCCCGCGCCCAGGGGCGGCTGGGTTTTGCCGAAACAATGCCGTCGCTAATCATCTTAATGGCCCAGTACAAATGGTTGTCGTATACAAATGACTTCATAAAAGAGTCAGCTGTCAGTGGGCGCTAGTTTGTGTAGGGAAAAAGTGGTTTCAGAAGAGCCTCCCTGTTACCCATATCAACCTAAAATTCCTGGTTGAAGTGGTTGAATAAACGACGTTTCGAAAGAAAGGCTTTTACTGAGCATTACATCTGAAGGCCACCACAGGACATTCCAAGTTTTGTGGAGAAATCCAGCTGTGGACACCTCTCCTCTTCTCTTAAAGTTACCAGGGTTAAACTTATGTAACGAGTGGAATCTAAATTCAGTTGGTCCGACAACCGAGTTATTCCGAGCTTCTTGTGTCTCAGGCAATAGCCTCCCTAAACAAACCGTAGCAAAAAGGTGAAAACAGAAATCTGTATTCCAGACACTTCTGAGTTTCGTGCTGAGCGAGATTATGCAGACGTAGAGGCTGCGGGCCACAACGCTTTTGAAGGTGGGACGGCTTTGAGCAAAACACCCGGGCGCATCATCTTCCCGAGGAGGATGTGGAGGAGGAGGAGGAAGAGGAGGAAGATCAGTTGAGTTAGGAGGAGGAGAAGGAGGAGGGGTCATGAAAAGATGCTGGAGACACATTTAAAAAGAGTACGCCAATCACTGAACTATTGGTTCACTTCCCATGGCTTGAGACTCGGATCAAAAGAAAAAATAAGTACAACTCTTGCTTTCTTAAGATGCTGAATGAAGCGGCTTTGTTTGAGGCGGAGATGGAGTCACTTTTTCCAGCGCTCGGACGGCGTTACTCGCATGCCGGGCTCTGTGGGACTTGTACGGGGCAAGAAATAAATGATGTGGGAAAGCAAGATGAGATCACGGTAGCCGTGAAGCCAGGCATGGCGGGGCGTGTGTTAATATTAATTGGAGCACAAAGTGGGACGTGAGAGCGCGGCGCATCGGGGGCGGCGGATGTTTGATGTTTCTGGAAATCCGAATTATGATCATCCGGGTAAAGGTCGATTATAGTACGCTTGAAACACTGATTAAGCGAACCCAGAACTGTGGCAACTAAACATCGCGTTAGCGATAATGAGATACGTTACAGGTGAGTTGTGGCTCGGCGCTGCAAGACTCGATGTGAGGAGCAGCGGGCAACACGCGAGTCACTACGTATACATGGAACTCCGCAATCGTTTTCTATCTATTGGTTATGAACGAGGTTGTCCGGTGCCCTGCGATGCCTTGTACCCGCCTCCGATACCGTTAATTACGATAGGAGTTAATTGACGTTGCGCTCATTATAACACACCGGGGCATAATTTAGGTGGCTATCTTAACAAGGCGGGTCACTTAGAGCCTTAATGAGCCACCGACAATAAACGCCACGAACGCTCGCACGAATACAAACGCCGACGACGCAGGGAATGGTACGAAGGTGGGTTGGTTGTTTGTGTGCCTGTGTGCCTGTGTGTCTGTTTTTGTGGGGTGCGTAAAATGTGGCAAATAAATGCAAAACTGATCAAATACATAAACACGTATAGGAATTAATGTTTAAAAATTTAAAAATAAATAAGCTGATCAGTATATGAGTTAAAATGGATACATCAGTAGTTATTTCAAAAGGAATACAATAGCATGAAACAAACAAAAAATAGTTATTAATCACTGGAAACAAAAATCAGGAAGCGCTCTTTTAATGTCATGTTCGCTGAATATTCAGCGTTTCAATGCTTTTAATAATTTCACATGACCTGCTAACGACACGATGTTTGCATATGTTTGAATTACCATTTGTTCTACACGGCGACACGACTAATACACTGATCCGGCCATTGTCACAGGCTCCCATTTACTCATCGCGGGAATCCTCTCTTGTTCACAATGACAAATCCGCACATTATGCCTTTGTCCGCCTAATTGACCGAGCTTAGAGGGAGGGAGAGAAAAGTGCGGCAATAATGAACACATGATACACAGAGGTGAAAATGTTAACTAAAAGGAAACAAACAAAAAAAAAGGTTACAGATAAAAGAAGAAGGAGGAGGAGGAGGAGGAAATATGGAAGACAAGGCAATAAAGAGGCTGTTGGCTTATAACAAGGTTGCCTGCTCTAATGATTTAATCAATTCGTCAGGCACTTCAGTGACTTGCGGAACAGGTTGGAGCACTTGCTGTTCGTACGACGTACGTTTCCACACTAACTATTTCTGCAGGAAATTTGTTCCACTAACGGATGATTTCAGTTGAGAAAAAGAAAAGGTTATTGCCTCACCTGATTGGATTGACAGTTATTTATAGTTCTTGGGTTAGTTTGGAGCTAAAAAAATGTATATATAGATGTAATTGAACTTAGTGAGGTTCTTGAAGATCTGCAGGGAGTCCCCCCCACAGTTGTCTGCTTCCCAACAAATGTATATTCATCTAATATTTACTGAACACCAGAAAACAATGAATGTACTCCTATCACGTAACTCACACAACTTTAGGATACAACATAAACACTTTCAAGGAGTATCAAAATAACTCTGGCCGTAAGCTGATATCTTATTTTTGGCAAGTATTTCTTTTTGTGGGTTTGGCGTGCTGATTTTGGGCATTGCATCTGTGACACATGATTTTCCGGAACTCCTGAACACAACAACAACACTCCTGCCCCCGCTGCACTCCGGCTAATCAGCACCATTAAAATGCAGCGCCATGAAAACAAACGTAAGCTGAACCCACGGAAATTATGCACGTGTATCGCTTGGTCAGATCATTAAACCGTATCCTGTAATTTATATGGACTGACATAACATAAAAAAAGATCACCTAACAAGCTTCGACAGCACTAGTTGCCGGCACAAAGGCTCTGACGGACCTTAATTATCCTTGAACATAACTCTGTTCGGTAATGATGTTCGATATGAATTTAACTTCAGTAAAAGCATGTCGAATCGTGGCTTATTTATCGGGAAGAAAACAAACACACCCGACAGCATGACACATTCGGTCTCGGCTCCTTTCTCATTGTATACTGTCGGGAAACAAGGGAGTAGAAGATAGAGAGGCAAACAAGAACAAAGAAGAAGGGAAGAAACTGAAAGAGTAAAATGAAACGTTGTACTTCCTGACACCAGAGACCCCGACCAAAGTTCCTTCAATTGATTTCCTTAAAAGTGCAGGTGCAAAACGTAGCCCGTCACGTGGATCTTATATAGCGTCGTTAGTAAGGACGTGTGTAGCTTTAAAAATGCAGATCGTAGGTATTCCCCGTAGCTGAGTGTGTGGCCGTCCAGGCGAACATGTGCTCCGCCAACACTTATCAGCTCGCCGGGTATACAGCAATAAAGATATTTGTTTAATGAACCCCACTATTTAATACGCTTATTAATGTAACGAGGTACGGAATACGTTAATGAGAGGCACTCACGTAAAGTTTACAAGCCACAGAGTCGAGGGAACGCTTCCCGGAACACAACTCAGCGGTAATTTGATTTCTTTTTAATGTATGATGGCTGTGCTCCGTAATTATGTTGTACCTGAGCACCAAACGCGGGCGGGCGGCGTGGCGGCTTCTAGTCTCTGGTTGCGGACATAACTAACGCCTTAAAAAGTTTCCTGCGCCACACTTCGGCGGCGCTCAGGCGAGGCGGCTCTAAACTTTTTCCTGCCCTGATGCAATTCAAACTTGTAAAGAGACAGAGGCTTAGCGTGAGGCGGAATGCCGGGCTAAGAAGGAAAGGCCTGTAGTATATCACACGTGGGGGAAAATATCAATGAAGACTAGTGTGTGAGATCATCCCGCGGTGGGGAGCTAAGATTACACCAGCGGTTAAGTGATCTCTCTGAGGCGTCTCATTACGAGGGTCTGCTCACGGCATGATCCTCACCACGTGCGTGTCAGAGCGCATACACACCCCAGCAACTCTATCCTCGAGGCGTGACGTAACTCTCCCAACCCCGGGCGCGGCTCAAGTGGCTGTGACGTCAAGGATACAAGGTACGTCGTGACCTGCTTCTCCAGACAGCCAATTCCTTTTCCTTCTCTATACCCTACCCTATCCTCCCGTCCACTCCCCTCCCCTCCCCTACCCTTCTCTTCCCATCCCTTTCCTTGTCTTGCCTTCCCTTCTGTTCTGCTCTGTTCTGTTATCTTTTCTTCTCCTCCCTTCCCATCCCTTCCCCTCCCTTCCCTACTCGTCTTTTCCCTTCCCTTCTTCCCCCCTTCCCTTCTATTCCCTTCCCTTCCCTTCCCTTCCCTTCCCTTCCCTTCCCTCCCCTTCCCTTTCCTTCTCTTTTCTTGCCGACCCGCCTGCACGCTAAACAACCTCGATGATTTGGGAGGGAAGGAAAGGGAAGGGAAGGGTTGGGTAGGGTACGCAGGAAAAAAAAAGAACGGTTAAGTGAAGAAATAAGGGAAGGGAAAAGAGGTGAGGTAAGGGAAGGAAAGGAAAGAGGTGAGGACAGAGAAGCAAATGAAAAGAAAGAGAAGAGAAGTGAAAGAAGGCGAGTTCAGAGAAGGGAAGGGAATAAAATGGAGTGGAAGTGTAGGGAAGGGGAGGGGAGAGGAGAGGGGAAGGGGAAAGGAGGGAACAAAAAGGTTGGGTTGGCAGGAAATAAATTGCAGTATTAAGTGAAAAAGTGAAGGGAATAGAAGGGACGAGAAGTGAAAGGACGGGAAGGGAAAAGAAGGGAATGAATAAGAAAAAAAAGGAGGGGGAGGGAAATGAGGAAAGGAAAGGAAAGATGAGAGAAATAAAAGGTAAAAAAAATAAGAGAAAGTAAGCAAAACCTGACAATAGAAGGAAAACAGTAGAAAAGAATGAAAGGTAAGAAAAAAAGGAGGATGCAACAAGTTAAGAAAGTGAGTGGGATGAAAAGAAACGGAATCAAATGAAACAGAATGACGTACAAAGAAACAAAACGGTAAGTAAGTTGAGAACCAAGAAGAAATGTGAATGGAACGGAAAATGAGAGCAGATAAGAATGAAACGGTCTGTCAGAGGAGAACCAAGTTGAATAAACATCCATCCCTCTACTGCACGTCCTCCATCCTATGATTTGAGCTCCTTCAAGAGAGAAATATCAGGCACTAAACTCAACAATTCTTCAGTATCTCGCGCTGTGCTCTAGTAAAAACAACACGTGTCTAACGAGTTTACACATTTAGACCTTGGCGGGGGAAGGGAGTGACGCCGACCCTGAGCAACGCCCTTCGGCCTCTCCCATGCACACAGCAGCCCCGCAGAAGGCCAAACGAGGACCCGCACCTTAAGGCACAGTAATTAAGGCATCAGGGTGAAGGATGACGGAGGCTGCTGACGGGCTGCTACTATAAATATAATACTACTGCTGTCTGTTCCCTTGCCCTTGTTCTCCTCCACACAAAAACACACACGCTAACACAGGCAGACACATACATACACACGTACATGTAAACATACACACAACAAACAAAAAAGCAAACAAACAAATACAAATATATGCATGGCTAAGCGCAAAAATACAAACACGCACGCACGCACTCACACACAAACAAACAAACAAATAAACAAACACGCACGCACTCACACACAAACAAACAAACAAATAAACAAACATACACATATACAGACACGGCCAGACGCAACAAAATACAAACATATACACACGATTACACGCGCACACACACACACACACACACACACACACACACACACACACACACACACACACACACGCACCTTCCCCCCCCCCCCCCCCACACACACACAGACGGTGGGTGGTCTCTCCCCCTCAACACGTCTTCTCACTCGCCGTCTCGCTCACCTTTCACACGCACTTTTTTTCTTTCGCCTTGACATCCGTTCCTTCTACCGCGTCCTCGTGTGGCGGCCAGGACTCGCTCAGGACAGGTAGTTTTTATGCGTTTGCCACCGGAGAACGAGTAGAAAAAATTATCCACCTCTGTTGTTCACTGTAGTTCATTGGTTTTACATGAAATTACAGCAGCAGCAACAACAACAACCGCAATAACAAGAATAACACTAGCAGCATCATTACCAGGAACAACAACATCGACAACGGTAAAAATTCTTAACACAATGACAGTAGCAAAAACAACAACGACCTTCATCACAACATCAAAGCAAATATGACAGCAGGGATATTAAAAACAACGACAATTCACACAAAAGTTAACAATCAGTGTCGCATGGTTAATTTCTATTTTTCAACCAATCAAATCACGCTTTCATTTCTAACGAATTCACTCACAACATACAACACTATTATCACTTTTGAATTCGTTTCTTTACCACACATCTTTTTAACCTATTTTCTTCAATAAGGGAACTTTCGGACTAAATGCCACAGTATTACGGAAAGGTTACCTGAATACAACAGGAACACAGGAAGTGAGGCTGATGAATCGAATGCTAATGATTAATGACGGTAACATGACTCAATGGACGTAACATGATATTATGATGCATCGTACATATTCCACAACAACTTTGATTAAATGATCCTTCATAGACGTTTTCCAAATGGTTCTTGTGTACTGCAGTTTAGGGGTACTATAAATCATTACCTATGCTTTACCTGGAACACCTATACGCGTGCATGAGTAAGCTTGGAGAGGGGTGCAAATAAAATGTATATTGAAAAGGTTCGTCGCTCGCTGGCTGGGCATTTCTGAGTGACACACTATTACACGACTCTTCACTATACGGGTCATGACCTAGTGCTAGATCGCAGTCTTATCTGGGTCGCTAACTAGATACCATGCAACGGGAGGATCGCAGTTTTTATCGCTGCCATGAGCCTCGTAAATGGGTCGCGAGTTACCTACCACTTAGAGCGTATCTGGGTCGTAAAAAGACTTTTTTGAGGAAAGACCCCGCTCCACTGGTGATCACTGGACGGTACACTGGCTTACTGTTGATTCGAGACAAGGAGGTGATATGCTTTGGCTTTCAGCACATCTTGTTGATTACGCCGAGGACAGTTGTATTTGAATGTTTTGCTAGTCTATATGAATGAAATTTAGTAAGAGAGAGAGAGAGAGAGAGAGAGAGAGAGAGAGAGAGAGAGAGAGAGAGAGAGAGAGAGAGAGAGAGAGAGAGAGAGAGAGAGAGAGAGAGAGAGAGAGAGAGAGAGAGAGAGAGAGAGAGAGAGAGAGAGAGAGAGAGAGAGAGAGAGAGAGAGAGAGAGAGAGAGAGAGAGAGAGAGAGAGAGGAGAGAGAGAGAGGAGAGAGAGAGAGAGAGAGAGAGAGAGAGAGAGAGAGAGAGAGAGAGAGAGAGAGAATGAAAGAAACGACAAGGAGGGGGGAGGTGGCCGGTAGAGTAATAACCCCCAAGCCTGGACCAACACCTGCATGCCTCACTTCACTCACCCGACAGTTCCCAGGTGGTCTGATTATACACTAGTCACTGCCCATCACGGCGGCAATAAATCCTCTGTATCTTTGTTGGCGGTGCGTGGACCCTACCAACCTGCCTGCCCGACACACCTGCCCCTCACCTTACCCCCGAACATGTACTACGATACAGGTCCATAGATCACGCTAATACTACTGGACGGGTTGAAAAAAAGAGAGTAGAAGCTTATTGGGACTTCGATGGTGATTAATCGTTTGCTACCTGTCGTGAGGTGTGTGCACTATGGAGGCAGGGGTGTGTGCACGTGTGTGTGTGGGGGGGGGGGGAGAGGGATTGCTTGCCAGGTGACTCAGTAGAAGGTAATGAAGTTGATTTAGATTGATTACAGGAACGAAAGGAGACCCCCCCTTTCATCCCATCCCCAACATCCATACAACTGTTGTTTAGCGCCCGTCACAAACACCGCAATATTACAGAAGAAAGCAATTGGGAAAATATGAAAGTCTCATATGAGGAAAATAATCATACAAACCTAAAGAGAAGAAATACAAAAAGAAAGACAAGGAAAGTTAGAGGGTCGGAAAGATAAAGAACGGAAAAGGCAAGTAAAGGAATGGGAATAAATGGGAAGAAAAGGACGGGTGAAATCAATAAGGGAAAGCAATGTAAAGGAAATAAGTGAATGGAAAAGAAAGGAAAGGACGGAAAGAAAACATAGGAAGCGAAAAAAAAGGAAAGGGCAAACGTAATCACAAAATAATAAGAAAAAGAAATATCAAGCCTTAAAAGACATCAACTCCACGGGAACAACTATAAAAAAGGTAAATAAAAAATATCAAGAAACAGAAGAAACCGAGGCAACGGGAAAATACAATAAGTCTCCCGTAACGCGGCCTGTCATTCTGGTGTCAACGAAGACGCAGCCGAGCACGAGAGGAGAGAGACGCGGCTGTGAGAGGAATCTCGAAGTTGCTGAGCAATGATAACAAAAATTTCATACAAATACCACGACACTTGACAACGTTGTGTTCCATCCAAAGTTGTCAAGTGTCGTGGTATTTATACAAAACCTTTGTTATTATCCTAAAAAATAAACAATCTTAATGACCTTATTGGATTATCCAATTATTTGATTAAGTTCATTTAAAGGTAGTAAATAGCTGACATGTGAGAGGAAGCGAGAGGTGTTGAGTGTGTGTGGCAAGGTGCGGGGCGGGGCTGACCCCGCAGCCGCCAACACCCCACCCGCCAGTTTCACATGGAAGTACTATAGGCGGGAACGGCGGGAGTCCTGGCGACGCTGCACAGGCACAGAGCAGGGAATAATGTCCTTCTGAGGGAATGTGCGAGGAGGAGGAGGAGGAGGAGGAGGAGGAGGAGGAGGAGGAGGTGAAAAAGGTATTGCTGGTGGAAGAAATGAAAAACGAATAATAGGAGTTACAAAAGGTGGACAAGGAGAAGAAAGAAATGAAAAGGAAAGAGTAAAACGAGGAGGAAGACGAGGAAGATGAAGGGGAGGGAGATGAAGGGGAGGAGGGAGAAGGAGAAAGAGAAGGAGGAGGAGCAGAAGGAGGAAGAGAATGAAATGTTAGAGGTGGTGGAAGAAATAGGAAAAGAATATCAGGAGAAACAGATGGCAGAAGGTGAAGAAGGAAGAGAAGAAGGAGCGGGGATAGGAGTAGAGGGAGAGGAAGGAGAGGGAGAGGAATGAGAGGGAAAAGAAAGAGAAGAAGTAAGAGAAGGACAAAAGGGAGAAGTTGGATTAAGAAGAAAGTGGTGGGGAAAACGAAGACACTAAGAAGACGAAACTAACAAGAAAGAACAGAAGAGACAGGAATAGAAAGAGATCAAGGCGGAGGAAAGAAAGTGAAAGAGGGGCAAAATGAGCAGGAGGCGGAGGAGGAGGAGGGGAAATTAAGGGTGGTAATGAGAGGAAAGCCCGGGGTGATTCAGGGACGCGGCAACTTTGTAATTATCGGGCAAAGTTGACAGAGAAGCCAGACGAGACTCGAGGCCCGGGAGAGGATACGACAAGGAAAGGGAAGGAGGGTGGAAGGGTATCAAATTAAGACGAATGAAAGAAAGGGAGAAGAAATAAAGGAGAAGAAATACAAGGGCGAAGATAAGGAGAGTAAGTTAGAGGGTTAGAATGATTGAGAAAGAAAAGGAAATGATTAGTAAAGAAATAAAAAGGTGGAAGGGTATCAAATGAAGGGAAATGAAATAAAAGGTGAAGAAGTATGAGGACAAAGATAAAGAGAGTAAGTTAAAGGGCTAGAAAGATTGAGGAATGAAAGGAAATGTCAGGTAAGAGAATGGGAAAGATCGGGAATAAAAGGACAAGAAAAGAAAAAACCGAAAGTAATAATATGGAATTGAAGGTAAGGGAAAATAATGTATGGAAAAGAATGGAAAAGACAAAGAAAACATAAGAAAGAAAATGAAAGGAAGACAGGACACAAAGAAGAAGGAAGGGGAAGGAATAAAGAAAAGGAAAATAAGGGAAATGATGAAAAGAAAGAAAGGGTAAATGAAAAAGGAGAGAAAGGGGAAAAGAAAGAAAGGGAATGGAATATATAAGGGAAAGGACAGGAGAGGAAAGAAAAATAAAGGAATAGACAGGAAAACAGAATAAAAGAAAGGAGACTAAAGTAAGTAAAGGACAAGAGAGTAAAGGAAAGACACGGAAAGTAATAAAATAGAAAAGGAACAACGAACCCTGAGCGAAACTGGTAAAGTGCATCAAGAGACGGACGGAAGGCGGACGTTTGCTGAGCTTAAGCACAAAGTGATGGGGAGCTTAAAGCTGAACCCTCGGCGCGCGGGAGGGAGGGAGGGAGGCAGAGAGGAGGGGAAGAAGCCTGAGTAGCAACAGATGGTGAAAACACTCTAAAAGTCGGCCTCAGGTGCAAAAGGGGACGGAAAATAACGTCGTAATGAGAATATGGACTCGTGTTGACAGCGTTTGAAAGTCTGCAGCTGAAAGGAATCCGGGGAAGGGAAGAGGGATGGAGAGGCGAGATTTGGGAGGAGGAAATGTGGTCGCTGGAGCTGCCGACACGACAAAAGAGAGCGGGGATTAAGGAGACGAGGACGACGGTAAGACTCATTGATCTCTGAGAGCGGGGCGCTGCCGCCTGGGAAGAGGAAAAGGGAGAAGCAGAACTCGAGTAAGAATGCCGATGATGCCGGGATAAAAGTGGGGGTTGTGAGTATCGAGACGAAAGGTTATCACTCCATCATTACTGAGCGTCTGAGAGCAAGGTTATACTCACCAAGGTCTCTCTTTCTTTCTCTCTCTCGCTTCACAGCACGCGTGTCGTCGCCGTCATCTTCTTGTTGGTTGTTTGCCGCCGCGGTGATTCCTGGAACGAGCCGAATAGAATCACGTCAAAATAAATTATGAAATACTCTTGTGGTACGCGATATGATTTATAGTGTGTGTGTGTGTGTGTGTGTGTGTGTGTGTGTGTGTGTGTGTGTGTGTGTGTTCCTCGCCTCCAGTTTCCCGCGTCCCCAAGTGGTAGTAACAGTACGCATGTCTCTCCGCACCACGCCCGCCTCTACGTTTGAGGAAGAGAGAAAAAGAAAAAAAAAGTGCCCTCGTACAATATCATTCTACGTCTCTCTCTCTCTCTCTCGTCCGAGTCCCCCCGACACAGCCAGCCGCCAGACTAATCAGTCCTGCTGCCAAAGGTCTGTGTCAGGGGCGCCGCACCCGCCGCCTTCTCCTCCCGTCTATTCAGTGTCTCCTGTTGCCCCTTCTCCGCCTCCTTCCAACGTCTTCAACCCGCGGACAATGTCATATTTCACTAAACTTTTCATTCAATAGTATTTTGGTGCTGTAATAGTGCACTTTGAAACTAAGTAATGATTATGATTTGAATGATGCAAAAAACATGCGAGTGGGGTTTGAAATAGCTTTTTATCCTAGGGAATGAATGAATGAGGACTCCGTTTTTCTCTTGGCCGGGGTTCGTTACGGAGTGCTCGCCAACTAATGGCTTGGTGGCGTTGTATTAAAAACGTGGTAGAAATCTACGACGTTGTCTTTTTTTTATTACCTGGACGTTTATATGACATACTCTCTCTCTCTCTCTCTCTCTCTCTCTCTCTCTCTCTCTCTCTCTATGTATATGATTGCTGCCATCTTTCACCCTACCTCTTGTCTGGGCTTTAATAAAGGGGATGTCAGTAGGGTTTTGGTTGTAAAAGAACCAGGTAGGACACGTAGCAATGGATTTAAGTTAGATAAATTCAGATTCAACAAAGACATCGGCAAGAATTGTTTTACCAATAGAGTGGTGGATGAATGGAACAGACTTGGCGGTCATGTTGTGGGTGCCAATACCATAGATGCATTCAAGAAGAGGTTGGATAAATTCATGGACAGTGAGATTAAAGTGGGGTTAGGATTACAGGAGCTGCCTTGTATAGGCCAACTGTCCTCTTGCAGACTCCTTACGTTTTTATGTTCTCATGTCTCTCTCTTTTCTCCTACCGCCCCGGGACGGGCACAAGCCTTGCCCGTTTCATCTGCCGGATAATTTATCTCTCCTTGGTTTAAATTTCTCCCTCAGCCTCATCTTCCCTCCTTAGGCGCATCATTCCGCTCCCCGTCTCTTGTTTCCTGCCCCACTCCCTTCCAGTAGCCTTTATGGACCGCCGCCGTCCCTCACGCCCAGCCATCACTCACGCCGCCTCTGCCCCCCAGCGCTGGATCGGTACCAAAGAGGGGCGATGCTCCCCGCAGGCAGGCTCTCCGCCCGCTCGCTGAGGATAGTTGCCTCCCACGGCACGTGAATATAGCTGTGTGTGTTGCTGCTTCCCTGCCCTTTACAATATGTTAGTTTGATTTTCGTAAAAACGTAAATGCAAATCTCAGCTTATTCATTTAGTATTTACATTTTATAAGTAAAATACTGACATGTTGAACACCCAGTATCACTGTATATTTCTATCACATTAACATTTACGAAATCCTCCATGGAGTAGCGATGCAAGGTTTGCCTTGATATTTAAATTCCAATTACCTGGATCAACCGTTGCGAGTCGCCTTCATTCCCAATCCTGGAGCGCGGGTCATCACGAACAGACCGACAATGCTTCCTCTTTACAGCAGAACTAATCGTCCGTAATTACCCGTCCTGACTCGTATGATATTTCATTTTCTTTAACATCAATTAATTTAAAAGCAGAAATTCTTATCTTGGTGAGAGCTGCGCTTTTTTGTGGAGAATATCTACATGAAACCCGCTCCGCTCATACCACGACTCTCCGTGACAACGACAAGTTGTAAATACTTTCCCCCCAAAATGATTGCTTTCATTCACTACTATGCACGTATATTATTTTTTGTTGTACATTCAATTAGTCCGCAAACAAAACACGAGAAACAAAATATTATTAACCATCACATTTTAACCAATAACTGCACTTATATTTGTTCTCTCTCTCTCTCTCTCTCTCTCTCTCTCTCTGTGTGTTTTCAATGCTGACGATTTTTTAACCTTTACAATCGCACTTTGTCGAGGCCCCATGACACAAACACACACCATGACCTCTGATTGATGGCCAACTCGTGGGCTGAGCCGCGGCACAATGCTGACCCAAATATCAACACAAGACCTTGAAAAATGGGAGTAATGGAAAACCGTGTCACATGATTCTTTCCGAGGCCTTTGAACTTTCTCGCTCGGTTGTCCCCGCGCCCCTCACGCCTCCACCCGCCACTCCCTGACCCACTGACACGCACATGAAGCCTGCCAGTCCCTCTCCACCGCCGTCCCCTCACACACCCAAGACAACGGACGTCCCGCTCTCTCTCTCTCTCTCTCTCTCTCTCTCTCTCTCTCTCTCTCTCTCTCTCTCTCTTCATTCTTTCCTTTTTCCCTCTTCTTTCTTTCTTTCTCCTTTTCTCTCTGTTGCAATATTTCTCGTCTTATCTTATAATAAACTTCCTAACGGGGCAAAACATACACCAAAAAGATAAAAACGAATGTAAGTATTTTTCCACTCCTTGACATTTATGCCCTCTGCTTCCTTTCAAATTTCTGCACTTATATATGATTAAGTGTCTTTCCGTCTTCCATCATTTGTTTATTATATCTACACGTTCGCAAGCAATAACAACAACACGCGTTTTCCCCAAACCTTCACCGATATACATACACACAGACAGACAGACATTCACACATAGCCGTGCTCTCCTTCCCTGCTCCTCCTTTGCTGGTCCGGCCATGAATTCTGTCTCTTGTATCATTCGCTTTCCGTGTCACTACGATGCTTTTCCATTTCCGTTTAGCTTTCGGGGATGGAGGCACCAACACACACACACACACACACACACACACACACACACACACACACACACACACACACACACACACACACACTCTCTCTCTCTCTCTCTCTCTTCGTCACACTTACTCTCGCGGTGGACAAGCAAGGTTTCTCGTCTCTACGTGTTTTCCTGGGAACTGAGGCGCCTCGGCCGTACGTCTCTGTGATAAACTTTTCAGACGCTGTTGTTGTGAGGACTCGGTTGGAGGGAGGCGTTCGTGTAACCTTTGCTTCCTTTTACTTAGTGGTGGTGGTGGTGGTGTACAGGAGAGGAGAGGAGAGGAGAGGAGAGCAGAGAAGGAGAAAATATAATATAATAGAAGGGAAGGGAAGGGAAGGGAAGGGAAAGGAAAGGAAAGGAAAGGAAAGGAAAGGAAGAGAAGAGAAGAGAAGAAAAGGGAATGGAATGGAAGGGAAGAGAAGGGAATAGAAGGGAAGAGGAGGGAAGGGAAGGGAAGAGAAGGGAAGGGAAGGGAAGGGAAGAGAAGGGAAAGGAGGGGAGAGAGAGAGAGAGAGAGAGAGAGAGAGAGAGAGAGAGAGAGAGAGAGAGAGAGAGAGAGAGAGAGAGAGAGAGAGAGAGAGAGAGAGAGAGAGAGAGAGAGAGAGAGAGAGAGAGAGAGAGAGAGAGAGAGAGAGAGAGAGAGAGAGAGAGAGAGAGAGAGAGAGAGAGAGAGAGAGAGAGAGAGAGAGTGTGTAAGGGCGTGGATGGGTTGAGTGAGCGGCTGAGTGAAGGCTTCTGCTACTTCTTCAGGTGGAAAAATAAATAAATTAACACCCGTGAAAATAAAAATCTTGCAGGCTTTGTTAAACTTTTACCGTCTTAAGACTCGGAGGAAAAAAGGGAAAAGAGTGAGCGCTACGAGGAGGATTCGCATGAATATTCTTGGACTTAAATTCTTTTATATAATTTATTTGAGGAAGGTTTTCATCAATACAAATCCTAGCTAACTATAATTCATTACATATTACGCTCTAATCAAGAAAAGAAATATCGTGAAAATGAGGAAATATGCAACAAATGAGGAGATAAACCGGAAGGACCAATAAACGCTGGGAGTGAGGGTAGTGAGGAAATTATCGTCCACTGCACAATAATGAAACTAATGAAAATAAAAGGGGGAGGTGGTTGTCAGCGCGTGTTATAGTGGAGGGCAATGAGGCTTGGGGTGGAGGGGGCAGCGCAGGAGATTGGGAGAGGAGGTGTTGAGGGAGGGGGAAGCTGTAGGCGACGTGGTGGCGCCGGCTGCGTCTCTGGAGTCTTGACCGACGGCCCTTTGGCGCTGCACTCATCCTATCAGGTGTCGGATAAGAACAACAACCGCTTGCTGTGTTTGACCTCTGATGGCAGCCATGGCCGGGGAGTGAGGCGTCTTAATAATCAGATTGGAATATGTTAAAATAAAAGGAGTGTAGCAAATACAAACATAATCCGCTTAGTGAATAATAATAGAATAAAATTTAATATTGTGGTGTTTCTCCCCCTCCTGCTGTTAAATTGGTTTGTGATTCATATATTCATTAAACAACAGAACAGCTAAGAATGACCTTCGCCTTTATCGGAACTTCCCAACTAGAACTTTGTTTTTTTTAAGTGAGATATGAGACGCTTGACGGAACATTATAGGAGGAGGAGGAACAAGCGGGTACAAGAGTTACGTTATAACTACTCGTGCCATTAACTATTTTTGTGATGCATAATGAACGTACTCTACTACACGAGGCGCTCTGTTCCTCCTTGAAGGGGTCATTTTGAAGGGGGGAAGGGGGGAAGGAAGGGAAGGGAAGAGAAGGGAAGGGAAGGGAAGGGAAGGGAAGGGAAGGGAGGAGAGGAGAAAAGAGAAGAGAAGAGAAAAGAGGAGAAAAGAGAGGACCAGAGAAGAGAAGAGAAGGGGAGGGAAGAAACGAAACGAAAAGGAGAGAAAAGAAAAACAGAAAAGAAAAGAGAAGTGAAGAGAATAGGAGAGGCGAGGCGAGGCGAGAGAGAGAGAGAGAGAGAGAGAGAGAGAGAGAGAGAGAGAGAGAGAGAGAGAGAGAGAGAGAGAGAGAGAGAGAGAGAGAGAGAGAGAGAGAGAGAGAGAGAGAGAGAGAGAGAGAGAGAGAGAGAGAGAGAGAGAGAGAGAGAGAGAGAGAGAGAGAGAGAGAGAGAGGGGGGCGGGGGGGGAATGCAGCGAAGCGGTAGTCACAGTGACAGAAGAAGAATGAATGTGCTGAAGAATACACACGAAAAAGAAAAGAGGTTAGGCGAGGGCCAGGGCAAGGGAAACACGAGGACAAACTGCGCCGGAGATAATGTTCTGAGGGAGAGAAATGAAGACAGAAGTGAAGTGTTTGGTGAATAAAAAAAAAAGTGATGACCAAATGCGTTGAAGAATAACTCATAAAATAAATTAACAAAAAAGAAGCGTATGAGAGGGCAGAAAATAGTGGCAAAAGATGAATCAAATACAAATAACATGTAAGAAAGCTATAAAGGTAATGAGAGGTAAGGAGAAAATCAGACACGACGCTAATGGGACGGGAACAAAATTATAATAGTGGGAAATAAGAAAAAGAGAATAGCGACAGTGAAGGGCAAAGAGACCATCTGAATTGCTAGCAAGGAGTAAGACTGAAAAGTAAGGGGACACGAGGCGAGAAGAGCGGAATAAAACATTTATATGCAAATAGTGTCGCGGGCGCAGCCGTCAGTCTTGGGGCGCCCTCCGTAACGCCTCCCCATGGGCCCGTGAACGCCTCCGCCCGCCGCCGCCGCAGCCACAGAGGAGACGCGGCCGCCTTCCCTCACCCACTGTTGTCCTTGGCAGGGAAATATCTTCTTAAGTCGTACATGAGTTCCGTCCTCCTCGTAAGGTTGATGCCCCCTGCGGCTTCTGTCGTGCTGAAGTGTGTAAACGAGGGAACTGCATGCCCGCACGTAGGAAAAACGCCGCCAAACTATGCAGGATGCGCGGAATTGTTGATGAAGAAATTTTTTCTCTGGATATTTACCACGCGCGTGCCATGGCTGTATGTTTGGAGTATTATTTTGATGTTATAATTATCCACAAATCTGTATACTTTGTGGTTTATAAAGACTCGACAATAAACATATTGAGTGACTGTGAATGTTTTATGGTTAAATTGGAAGGAAATTTCACATCCTTTCGTTGGGTATTATTAAGCTGTTAAAGTGTATTGAAGGGAAACGGTGTGAACAGGTTTTAATTAAGGATCGTCATTATCCTCCTCGTTCCCCGGCGCGCAAGTGTTCTGGGTGTCCAATAATGTGCAGCGCCTTGATCTGAACGACTCCCGCCCTCAGAGTAACTTTACGGTACATTAAACTGAAAAAAAAGTAAAGCACGGCTCCAACCTTGAAACGCCTTTCTGCCCAGTTTGCGCGGCTCCTCAAAGTGTTATTCCAAGAATGCACGGCCCCGCCAGGCGCGCCCCGCCCCCCGCGTGTGTACAGTGCATTATTCCAAGAATGTGCAGCTCCTCTGCCTGGGTGTTTGCCTTTCGTGCCAGCAAGGCTGTATTATACCTGAAGATTCTCTCTCTCTCTCTCTCTCTCTCTCTCTCACTCACTTTTTTATTTATTTATTGATTTACATTTATAATAACAGTACATCCCACCACCACCGGGTCAGGGTGGGGGTGGGGGGGGACGCCGCCCTTACACCACAGCTTCTGGAAGCCGCCAAAACTTAATTATTCATGAGGCTTCAAAGGATCTGAGGGTTACTTAAAATTTATAGCCTCCCTTGGTACCAAGTTTACATACCAAACTTTAAAAGACCTCCTGAAATTGGTTCCAAACTTTACACTTTACATTCCCCTCCGCGGACTTAATGAAAGGCTGCGTAATATAATATCGAAAAGGAGTTGGAAAAAAAGAAGCAAAATCACTCATCGTTTACACTTAATGACGCGGAACTATTTTTAAAGGCTCATAATAATAAACATAGTCCATAAAACTAACGGCAACCATTCAAGTAATGGAGTCGTATACTTTCTCTCATTAATCCCTCCTTTCAGCGTAGACGCGCAGCGCCGCCACGCGTCTCCCTCCCCTCTCTACCTTGCTCTTCCCTCGTCGCTCCGAGAAGTGAGGGGAAAGACCCTTCAGTGCCGAGAAGACAAACTTCCTCTGCCATGTCCTGCAGCGTGTGACAAGGATAAAATGTTAGTTTAAAAAAATCAACAAGTGTGTTATTTCTGCATCCTGTCGTGTCAGGCCCACTCGAATTGTACTTGACGCCCCGACGCTGCCCCCAACAGCTTTTGAGGCATCCCCGCATGTCTTCCCGTTCAAGAGAACGCATGTACTGGGTTATAATGCTGTCTATAGTGTCTGCAAGCTACATTACTACTACTATTACTACTACTACTACTACTACTACTACTACTACTACTACTATAATAATAATAATAATAATAATAATAATAATAATAATAATAATAATAATAATAATAATAATAATAATAATAATAATAATAATAATAATAATAATAATAATAATAAAAATAATAATAATAATAATAATAATGATAAAAATGATACCAATATATAATTATTTGTAACGTTCAAATTACAGGCGCTTTTCCCATATTTTTGTACCAGCTTTTAATCTCATCCGCTGTGTAGTATCGAATAAATATGAATAACACATTTCCAATTTCATAAACATTCGATAGCTTCCCTTGGATTAAAAGTTACGGGCTGGTAATTTCCTGCCCGTCAGTTGCCCTCCCTAGGAAGGCGCAGCTCCAACGCCCTGAGCCGTGTAGTTTCTATTTCACAACTACTTAACGAAGCGTAAAGACCGGAACTCCACGGCGCATTCCAAGTACAGCGTGAGCACACCCTCGCACAGAGCTGCCACCACTCTTCCAGGCCGAGGGTGGGGCAGAGAAAGTCAAGAGTTTTTCTACGATTCATTGTTCATTCGTATACACCCGCGTCCTTAATTTGGCAGACTAATTAGCACCCAAATAGCGTGGCCAATGCGTGATGGACGTGCAAGAGTTTATATTTTCCTATTGCAACACTGTGGCGGGAGATTTTGTTCGGATATTGCTCTTGCTGCTGTCGATGATGAAGATTTTTTTTCTTCTGCTTCTGCCGGCAACGACTTCGCATAATAGTTAAAAGAAGTACATGGAGCAGACAGACCGACAGAGACAGACATAGACATACAGGCAGACAGACAGACAAACAGACAGGAGACGAGACGAAACGAGACGAGACGAGATGAGGCGAGAAGAGAAAACAAGAGAAAAGAGAAGAAAATAAAAAAAAAACTGAAAAGCGAAGAGAAGAGATGAACGAGACGAAAGGAGAGAGAGAGAGAGAGAGAGAGAGAGAGAGAGAGAGAGAGAGAGAGAGAGAGAGAGAGAGAGAGAGAGAGAGAGAGAGAGAGAGAGAGAGAGAGAGAGAGAGAGAGAGAGAGAGAGAGAGAGAGAGAGAGAGAGAGAGAGAGAGAGAGAGAGAGAGAGAGAGAGAGAGAGAGAGAGAGAGAGAGAGAGAGAGAGAGAGAGAGAGAGAGAGAGAGAGAGCGTGTTTAATGACGGTAACTAATCCATTTACACACCCAAGACGGGAACGATAGAAAATAAAATAACATGAACAAAACATTGATACCTCCTCTAAATTTCCAAGCCAGTGTGTGTGTGTGTGTGTGACAACGAGAAACCTTATTAAATTTACCAGGAGAGAGAGGGGAAGGTGCAATACATAGAAGAGGAGGAGGAGGAGGAAGAGCGGGAGGAGGAGGAGGAGGAGGAGGAGGAGGAGGAGGAGGAGGAGGGTGTGAGACAAGGGTGAAGGTGACAGGATGTGGGAGCAGGTGTCTATGCATCCAGGTGTGTCTTACGGAGGCAGGTCACCAACGCTGCGGGAGCTCAGGTGAATCAAGACGACGCGACGCTGGGCAGGTGACGTCAGGGGTGGGAGAGGGAAGGAAAGTGTTCTGCTATTCCGACCTCGACTACTCTTACTTTTGTTTGTTGTTGAGAAGACAAGACTCGGTACTAAGTTGGAACGCGAGTATCAATGTTTTAGAGAAGAGGTAGGAGAGAAGGATGTGGTAAAGGAAATAAAGGGATGAAAAAGAAGGATTAAAAGACGGAGAAGGAGGATTGGAGGTGGAATGTGTAAAAGGAAACAAACTTAGACTCGTCACAAAGTTGGTACGAGTGTTATTGATGTATATGTAATGAGGAAGAGGAGGAGGAGGAGGGGGAAGAGGAGGAGGAGGAGGAAGAGGAGGAGGGGGAGGAGGAGGAGGGGGAGGAGGAGGAGGAGGAGGAGGAGGAGGAGGAGTGAAGGGAGAGTAGAAGTAGCATGAGAAATTGGAGAAGGAAAACGGAGGAGAAAGATGACTGCAGGACAAGAAAGGAAAAGCAAGGAACAAATGTCAAAGGATCACAGACATCACTTTCCTATCTTGGTCGATATGGATGGAAAGTTTGTGGTGTTTGATGTGACTCTTCGGATGAGGGGAATAGTTTCGTGAGAGGGGAAAACTTGGAGCAACAAGAAAGCAACACGCTGAGGAGAGAAAACGAGATGGGAGAAGGAAAGAGAAAGACTGAGAAATGAGACTAAAGGAGACGAAAAGGAGACGATCGAGAGGACACGAGGCGAGGTGACGAGAGGAGATATGAAATGAGATGAGAAAAGGAAAGAGAACGGGTAAGAAACGATGATAGAGACACGATCGAGAGGAGACAAGAGGAGAGGAGGCACGGTGAGACGAAGAGACGAGAGGAGATGAGACGAAGAGGGACGAGGAAAGGAGAAGAGATGAGATGAGAGGAGGAGAGAGAACGGCTAGGAAAGAAACCATGCTGAGTCTCCTCGTCCTTGCGTCTTGGGTTGGACAAAGGCATTATTATTCTCTCGTCGTCACTCTTTTGAAAGGGAAATACGAGGCGGACTCGCGTATATATAAATGCAAGACTCGTACAATTCCGAGGGCATGAGGCTCGACTCGGTGCTTCAGCTTCAAAGAGGACAAGAAAGTTGCGGGGAAATGAAAAGACGATGCCAGGAAGCCAGTTGAGAGTTTCTAGAGAGAGAGAGAGAGAGAGAGAGAGAGAGAGAGAGTTTAGTATGACTGAATATTCTCCCCTTAAAATGAAGATAATATTGAAAACTAGACATTCATCACTTTGGATATTTAGTAAGACCACCAATTTTACAGCGATATGAAAAAAGAAGAAAAAAATGGTGTTTGTGAATCGTATCTATTAATTCCAGGTAGTATTATGCTTATTTATATATGATGCTAACATACTCGAGTGCTCCATATTGACTGAGGTGCTAAGGCGAGAGAGGGAACACCACTAAACATCGACTTAAACTTGAGACTGACGCAGCGAGGGACGGTGTTTGAAGTTTCCAGAGAATTTCTAATGAAGTGGAAGGGCTGAGTGTCGCTGAAGAGGAGGAGGAGAAGGAGGAGGAACGGAGGGCAGGGAGAGAGAGAGAGAGAGAGAGAGAGAGAGAGAGAGAGAGAGAGAGAGAGAGAGAGAGAGAGAGAGAGAGAGAGAGAGAGAGAGAGAGAGAGAGAGAGAGAGAGAGAGAGAGAGAGAGAGAGAGAGAGAGAGAGAGAGAGAGAGAGAGAGAGAGAGAGAGAGAGAGAGAGAGAGAGAGAGAGAGAGAGAGAGAGAGAGAGAGAGAGAGAGAGAGAGAGAGAGAGAGAGAGAAATATAACACCCTTAGGGAATATAGTCACAAACCAGCTCAGATTTGCTCGCCTAATCTGATGAGCCTAATCAGGTAAGGGGAGGCAATTGAATAAAAAAATAAACCTCGCAGCCCACACAATTATAAACCTGTCCAAGCAGAGCGATACAGTTATACGGATATTCATTTTCACACACGAGATTCAGCGGCCTTACTAGCACCTATATGTAAAAAGTTGTAAATGAATAAAAAGAGAAACGAACACTACCGAACAAAATATGTAATTCTTTTTCACATTCAATCAAGCGAGTCTTCCTCGAGCATGTGATGTCGTTGTGGCTGACTATTGAATATATTAGATGCTGAACACAATACGACCTCATTATGTTGTGCCGTCAAGACACACACCAAGAAGCAAATAAAAGTGTGCATCCCTTTACTCACTACGCCGAGTCTCATATTCTCTGTAATGGTATCAGAAGCCGACGCGGGTCAGGGCCTGCCGGAGATGCCTGCCGTGCTGCCACCGCTCGCCGTCGGTGCTCGGCCGATTGGGAGGCTCAGGGCTGCTGAGGCGAGGATCAAAGAGAGAAACTGAAACACGGTGTTTGGACCAGCCGTACACCGTGGCTCGAGGAAATCAATAATCCAATTTGTGACCTTCCATCAGGGACAGGTAGTGGCGGAATCAAGTTGCCAGGTGCACAAATATACACGTCTACCTTGTTAAGTAAGACTCCCGAGAGGGCACTGATGCGGCACAGACCTGTGTGCTTCGGGATGCAGCCAAGGCCATGCAGAAGGAAATGGCTCCTTCAGCACTTCTTTTCAGGTTTCCAATCGCCAAAAGAAAAAGGGAGTCAGGTTACGTGCTAAAATAGAAGAAATAATGTTTCACAGTCTCATCCTTTAGTAATTTTCCGCGTTGCGTCTGTCTAGTCCAAATAATCGTGCTCAGCTCTCTGGACAAACACATCCTCGTCGCACTTAATTAACGATGAAACACGCCGTTCATGTGATGTATTTGGGTTCATGTTCGCGCAAACGGGAGGCTCTCGCTACAAAGTGGACTCGATGCGGGGTGTGTCAACTCGACGGGGGCGGGGCGGAGGCCGGGAGGGGGATGGCATTGGAGGAGGGCCGGGCAGGGGCGGTGTTCAGGCAGGCCAGCAAAGCCTCGCCGCGGCACTCAAGTTATGGCCTCGTTCACTGAGGCTAAATAATGCTTCCAGTGTGCTATTGATGGAGGCAATTTTAAAATATTCCATGTATATCTATAGACTTAGTAATTTGTCAATAGATGACACGATTTTACTGCAGGGGCATCCATTCATGGCGGACATGCCATTTCCCTTCTGCTTCACTATTGTTACATTTACTTCATGGAAACTGTGCATCCATTCAGTGCAGAGGTTCAGCTTGGTGAGCCAGGCACGCTTCGCCCAGCCCATCCCTCCCTGTGCCTCAGGCGGGGGCTTTGCTGCATCCCAAATTCTGTCTCTCAGCCACGCAACGCGCTGGATGGACGGCGCGGCCTCCCTCGGCAAACACAGCAACGAATGATGAACCGTGACTCGCCTCGCAGCACGGATAAATCAGAGTACAAATTCACCGCTCGGAGAATCACTGAAAAAAAAAAAACCATATAGCGATGTTTTATATATATATATATATATATATATATATATATATATATATATATATATATATATATATATATATATATATATATATATATATATTTAATTCTATTTATTTATTATTTTATTTATATATTGGTGTTGTATTAGTGGTCGGCGGAGCACAGGGATGATGGATCGCTCGGCTTATCGAAAAGGTCGTGAGGAAGGGACGAGGCGGCCCAGCCAAGGCCTCCAGCGGGGCGAGACGAGGGCCAAGGTGACGCGGCGCCAACGTAGCGCAATGCACCACCCGCGCGCTCCCGCAGGTGGCCGGACTGGAAGTCCTAAATAAGGCAAATCAGGAACGTGACTTAGGGATCTTTTTTGCTTCATAGCGATATAATTAACTCCCTGGAGGGTAATCTCTGTTGAGGGTTGTCTACCCTTTCATTAAATGCCGTGAAGTTACGTAATTGCGATAAAATAGGGTTTAACAGCTCAACGCACGCTAAAAATGTTCACTTAAATCTGCCTTCACTAGTTGCTTACAGCTTAATGGCGCTTTAGTGCGTGAAATTTCTTTAACATTAAATCAGTGTTGCCCAAGAGTTTTGTAAACCTTTACGCCACGATGAAGCTTGTTAAGAGCGGGGCAAGCTAAACGGTGAGCCAGTACGTTTTGCCGCTTGGCGTTCTTTGTTTCTTGAGCAAGACGCCTTTTAACGTATCCTCCAATGGAAACTGAAGCACGGTTGGTGGGCGACCATGACCACTCCCATGAGGCGACGGAACGCGGGGCAGAATGACTTGAAACTCTCAAGGTCAAGGTGAATAGAAAACAGGTAACACAACCTTCTGACCTCTCAAGCTCTGCACGAACACACACACACACACACACACACACACACACACACACACACCCGCGCGCACACACACACACACACACACACGTCAGAGTAGACACGCATTATAAAATATTGTCAGATAATGTATGGAAAATTCTTTTCATCGTAATTGCTTTTGAGCACCTCAAAAAATAATTATGATGTATTACACGTATGTCAGTCGAAGTTCACAATGTAGGAAGATGCAGAAGGGTGTCGTTTACACCTCGAATACTTTATTTTTTTCGTAAAATGAGTGCTCATTTATTAATTTTCGTTATAAAACGTCTAATTTTTAACACTCAACTTCCCCTCTCCATAATATTAATATAATTTCACTTGTAGGAAGATTTCCATGATTGTTGAAGTACCGTTGTTTACTTTCGTGACTTGAATAAGTGCCTTTGTTTTTACCTGAAAATTTGCCGCGGCCCACGAGGAAGATCCTTGTCTGTTGGAGTGCCTCTCAGGGCCACTTTGGCCGCGGCCCTGAGTTTAGAAATAAAGTGAGCCGTGAGTCAGCTCGAGGCACTGCTGGGTTGTTCACACAGGTGACTTTGGTTTACTTCGTTTGATTGATATAACAACCTTCACCCTGTGCTCCGACTTTGCTGCACAATAAAACAAAACAAATCAGGAACGAAAAGATAAGGATCACTGAGAAGGATGGTGATGATGATGATGAATAAAAAGAAGACAGGGGTCACTGAGAGTGGTGGTGGTGATGATAGTAAACAAAGTCACAAAAGCTTGAAATCAATAAAGAAAAGTAAACTTGTCCAACCCCATACCTAGGAGAATACAGGCTGAACGAAGGAATAAAACAGTGATGCATAAAAGCCAACAGGATGCGAGCAGGCTGCGAGTGTGACGAGGATGAAGTGTGACATGAAGGGTGGGGGAGTGTTATGTAGGGCATATGCATGGTGTTGCGATGTGTTGATACAGAGGAAGGTATATACAGGTAGCCTGATGTTGTACCGTAGTGTAGTGATATGATGTGGTGTGATGTTTTGTGGTGTGGTGTTTTGTGATGTTTTGTGGTGTGATGTGATGTGGTGTGATGCGGTTTGGTGTGGTGATGTGATGTGATGTGGTGTGAATGGGGTGGTGTGGTATTGCATGGTGTGGTGCAGTACACGGTTGAGCATATGTGTGACTATAAAGCGATGCGGCAAACAAGCACACACACACACACACAAATAAACAAAAAACATGTATGCTGCTTTTGTCCCTGGGAATGGAAGTGGACGCATCAGAGCAAATGACACGACAACGCAAGCTGGTTGTGCAAACGTGTCGCTGGATGCAGAGTGAGATGCCTCGGTAAGTGGGCGGATGACATGGCTGCACGTCACAAGCGTGGAGGTGGTTACAAAGCTATGACGCGCTCAGACAAAGGAAGGAGAGGCAGGGAGCAGCAGGGAAGGACAGGCGAAGCGAGGGCGTCGTCGTGAAGCCTGTCAGAGCCTGGTGGATTGCTTTCATGTAGGACTCACCGGCCTTCCCTCTCGTCCTATCATTTCAATTGTTCGTCCACTTGTCCTCTTTCATTTTTTCGCTCTTCCTTTCCAGCTTGACAGCCACGCGAGACCTCAAGCGGGGTAGGAAGGGCCTAAGCGGCAATGGTGAGCCTCTGCTGCTGCTTGCCGTGGCCTCCGTCCTCCACTGCTGTTTGCCGTGTCCTCCGCCCTCTGCTCGGGAAAACGTGTCTCCACTTAGGCTCAGCGGCTCCGGGGCGCGGCACATGGCTCAAGGCTCACGGCTCATCCACGTCGCACGTCAATCGCCGCCCCCTGGGTGCACTAGAATCACCAAGGATTTAGTCACGACACGCAAAAACGGGAAAATCCGGCGGAGTAATGTCATCGATCTCTCTCACACGGTGGAGGCTTCGCGCCGACGGGAGTGGTTCATGATCTCACTATTAGCAAGATTATGGAGGCCGCCTTGCCCCACCCCACCCAGCCCGCCCCGCCCCACCTAGCTCCATCAACATCATATGAATTCTGCATCCGGCTCGTTGCCGCTAATTGGACAGGAACCTCGGCCAATGCGTAAATGTTCAAGCGTTTTATTCATTTACAGCATATATACATAAATATCTATTTGTCCTGCCTCCCTGCCTGTCTGTGTTTATATCTATCAACATACACTATAATAGTCTCTCTCTCTCTCTCTCTCTCTCTCTCTCTCTCTCTCTCTCTCTCTCTCTATATATATATATATATATATATATATATATATATATATATATATATATATATATATATATATATATATATATATATATATATATATATATATATATATATATATATATATATATATATATATATATATATATATATATATATATATATATATATATATATATATATATATATATATATATATATATATATAT
>NC_066523.1:8906665-8984165 GCF_024679095.1 Eriocheir sinensis | reverse complement strand
TGCGTGAGGGTGAGAAGGAAGGGCAGGTGAGTGAACGAGCCTATGAGTCAGTACCACACGCGAGTCCTGTGGCATCTGACTCACCACCACCACCACCACCACCCGCTTGCTCATCCTCTTACGTCATCAAAACTCTCACGGCGTCACAGCTAACTCCATGACGCAAGAAGTCCACTGACGTCATCGATGGCGTCACACTTACGTCATGGAGTATATCAGGATGCGTTGGTCTTGGCATCCTTAACGCGTCAGTAGGAAATGGAGAGGAGGAAGAGAGAAAGGGGAGGAGGAGAGGGGGAGAAGGAGGAAAAAAGAGAAATCAAGTGTCCAAACGCGTCGTTGATTGCAGCTTCCTTGAATGTCAGGCCGCGTGGGTAACTAACTGGTCGGTATTCTCAGACGTCTCTGCCATCAACTACTTCAAAAGGCTGAAAAGGAGATTAATAGGGTTCTAAGGAGGGTTTTTCAACGTTCATGGTACAGAGGAATGGTCAAATTACCACCAGGATCTTAACACTACCGAAGGAAATACTCAAAGCTCCTACGCAAGCCTTGTCGAATGTGTGTGCTTGGGCGCCGACGTGTTGAAGAAAGTCTCCTTGGGATGGGCGAGTCCGTGGGAGTTTCTCAGCATTACAAAAGGGGACGGTTGACTCATCTGTGTTATTTCGGAGGTTCGTTGTTTATAGTCTACGTGGCTTGTCGTCAGCTTTTGATTTACGGCGCCACCAACTAGCTCAATGTTCTTCAAGGTCTTGTGTGATCTGCAGTGCTGTTTGGTCGGTTGTGTGGTGTTTATTCACTGTCATCTCTGTCGTGGTAATTCGTGGGTTGGATGTTTTAGTGGCGAACGTGTTTAGCCGTCAGCGTTTTCTACGGCGCCACCAACTAGTTCAGAGGCGTTCAAGGTCTTATGTTTTGCTGTACGTAGCGATGAGTGGATTGTTTGTGAGCTGTTTGTTTGTTCATCAGCACTGAGAGTTTTTGTGCTTTACATCATGTTCGTATTCCGTCTCACAGGCCTGATATTTCCCTATTTTTTTTTTTCATCATTCCTTTTTCCTATCAGTCGTGTCCATCCTTATCTTTTCGCTGCTTCTTTTCGCTACTTGTCTTCTTGTCGTCTTTTTGTGGCAGGAGAAATTTGGCGCTGACGCAAAAATAGGACATAATCAGATCAGACACGATGAGGAGACGTTACAGGGGGATCTTAACGGATTGTTCAATAATAGATGATGCAGTTAAATATCGACGAAAGTAGCGGCGTACTAAATGAAGTGAGAAAACAACCCTTTAAGTAACTATACATTAGATAAAACACTTCTTGATTGTTCCAACTGCGACCTAGATTTGGGTGTGCGTGTGAGCTCTCATGTCCGACCCAGGAGTAAGTGTAATACCGCCAGGATCCACACCGTCAGCCTTGGACAAATTAGATAGATTTATGGATGCATGGGGAGGAGAGTTGGTAAATAATCCATTATCAGGAGCTGCCATGTCTAGGGCGTCTGACATCTTGTAGTTTCTTTATATACTAGTGTATGCTTGTGTGTATTAGCAGTTGTTGCTATTCCTGTTATTAATTTCCTTTTTTATTCTTCATATTATAATTCCTCTATCTACTAACTGTTATCATCCCCATTACCACCACATTACTATCCCCGTTATATCACCACCATCATCATTTTCATCACGACCAGCAGGGACGTCTTTCTATTCTCGCTCCATAAGGCCACGTCACACCCTCACGTGGTTCTCACCAGGACACTGACGTCTACACTACGTGGACTGCTGCCGGAGGCTGAGCCAACTCTTAACAACCTGAGGGAACGCTGAGGGAGCGTGAGGAAATTACGTGCAGTCCGCCACGAATTAACACACTTTCATTAACGCAATGTTGAGGTAATTATTCAGTGTTAGTTGAAACCATTTTAATAATTCAGCGGATAAAATGATGCCCCGTCCGTCATAGGATAGAGCGAACAGGAAGTGACGAAATTATTTATGATGGTGGTGATGATAACATAAAGCAATAAAAATGCTGAATGAACAGCTCATAGTTATAAATATTGCAAACTAAAATATATTTCCAGAAACCTCAAACAGAAAAATTAACTATCCTTCGTTTCTCGTGTGTGTGTGTGTGTGTGTGTGTGTGTGTGTGTGTGTGTGTGTGCATGAAAACAATGCACATGACCTAGTTAGCGAGGTCGTCAATCTGAAAACTTTACGCTTACGTTTAAAAAGATTCAGCAACGAAGCTCGGTGTGACATTCAACTTGTTTTGTCTAGGTGATCATGGCGTGACCTACATTCGCTATTCTGTACCAACCTCGGCCACCACTATTTTTCGCTACGCTTGAAAATGAAAACATGTAATTTCTCGACCAGTGTGGATGAAGAGAGAGAGAAAAAAATCTAATTAAATGTAATCATGAGCAGCAGTAACAGAAACAAAAACAATATACAATTTATCTTTCACTGTAGTTGAGAAAAAAAAAAACCCGGACAATTTCTCGTTTAGTAAAATTTAGAGTACAGGTCGCAAGAGAGATCCTGAGGTCCATGTTAATAAACTCTTCGATGGCTTATATTTCAAAGGGCTCTTGCAGAAGTTGTCGGGGTTTCCATTGGTGGTTTCCTGAGCCTGGCGGTAGTTTTGCAAGGCTTCTAAGCTGTGAAGGTGAATAACACTCATGACAACCAGACGTAGCTCCTCTCTGGCCTTGAAAAACGTTCGTAACAAGAACCACAAACGTTTGATAATTAATACGAGTGTAACTATAATCTTCGTCCGTGTTTTGTCTCCATACCATACATGACAAAGGTGCGTTAGTATGTACACCTGCGCCCACCTGTTGACGTGGAGTACTTTCTTCTCTATATTTAGCACACCCAGCATCATCAGTAGCAACAGCCGCATATGTAACGGGTATGAGCACCGTAACGAACGCACGCGGAATCGTAATGGCCTCTGATGTCTTTGAACTCGTAATTGTGGTCCATTCATGCGTCAGCGCCGATCCGGGAAGCGAGGCAACATCAGCTTTAGTGGAGAGAAAGATTTTTTGCCTTTTTGGTGAGGATAAAACAAGATAGACGAGTGGAGCGCTAGCGGGTATTGTGATTCATGCCAACGTTTTATCATCGCGCATAAAACAGTTTCCACGGCACATATGTTTTTAATCCTACGGGTAATTAAGCCGCTTCCGTTTGTCTCCTTAGGTAAAAACGCTACGATGAAGTTGTGTTGGAGCGACGAAGTGAACCTCTGAAGACCCAAATGTGGATGCGGGCTTGTGGGGGAAGGGGGTGGGGGAGGATCAAGAGGCTCGTGTACCGCATTAACATTTTTTCTTTTACGGACCCTCGCTGTGACCCTGATCTTTCACGACCCAGCGGCGAGGAAAGGTTAGCATCGGGGCGAAATTTTACTGAAGCGCACAGGATTCTTGGCCCTCACGAATGAGACGAAAAAGAAATCATAGCAGCTGCTTATTCCTGCTGCAGAGAAAAACGGGAAAGAAGTTTAACTCATGTGATTGTTGAGGAAACGGGATACATGCACGAGGAGGAGAAGGAGCATGAGGAGGAGGAGGAGGAGGGAGAGGAGGAGCTGCAAATTGAGGTCGTCCGTTTTGCTGCATGGCGTTGAAGACCACATCAGCATCCGTGTCTCGTATCCGGATTGTGTGGACGAAAGGCTGGATTCACTCCCTTTCTCCATGGCTTCCTTATGCCCTCTTGACTCCTTTCCCTCTCTCTTGCTCTTGTGTCCAATCCTTCTCTTCCTGCGACCCATCTGTCCCTCCTTCACTCCCTCACCAACTACCCTTCTGTTAACTATTGTCTCTCTTATCTTTCTGTCAACTCCTCTCCCTTCTACCCTTCTGTCAAGTCTTTTTCCTCTATCATCTCTGTCAACTTCTCCTCAAGTCTTCCTCCTCCACTCCTGTCAACTCCCTTTCCGTCTGTCTATCTCTAATTCTGCCGACGCCTGTCCCTCCACATCTCTCTCCTGTCATCCTGTTAACTCCTTTCCTCTCTCCCTTTTTCACTCTTATCGACTCCGCCCCCTCCTGACTCCCGCCCAAGTCTCCCTTACCCCCAACACACACACGCCTCCCACGACCCTTTGATCAGCATCCACAGCCGGACCTCGTGCAAGCTTTCTCAGCAATAACTTTCTGAGCGACCTGCCGATGGTGCTAGTGGGAGGAGCGGGTCTGTCTATTTGTGGGTCTGTCTGTCTGTCTGTCTGGGTGGCTGGATGAAAGTTTGTTTGATCTCTCTCTCTCTCTCTCTCTCTCTCTCTCTCTCTCTCTCTCTCTCTCTCTCTCTCTCTCAAATGTGCCTCCGCCTCCGTCGTCTCCGTTTATGTATGTTCCTCTGTGATGAAGGTTTCTCTCTCTCTCTCTCTCTCTCTCTCTCTCTCTCTCTCTCTCTCTCTCTCTCTGTGTGTGTGTGTGTGTGTGTGTGTGTGTGTGTGTGTGTGTGTGTGTGTGTGTGTGTGTGTGTGTGTGTGTGTGTGTGTGTGTGTGTGTGTGTGTGTGTGTGTGTGTGTGTGTGTGTGTGTGTGTGTGTGTGTGTGTGTGTGTGTGTGTGTGTGTGTGTGTGTGTGTGTGTGTGTGTGTGTGTGTGTGTGTGTGTGTGTTTGTGTGTGTGTGTGTGTGTGTGTGTGTGTGTGTGTGTGTGTGTGTGTGTGTGTGTGTGTGTGTTTGGCTCACTGAACCTTATCATCATACTGCCCGCACACACACATACACACACACAGACACACACACACACAAATACATCTCCCCCATTTTTTCAACTGTAACTTATTTGCATTTTCTCCCACCACGCGGCAGGCAGCCCACTACTGCTACTCAGCTACTGCAATTAAAAAGATTTATACGTCAAATTTGCTGCCACTACTGCCCGGCTAATTAATATCCCTCAGCAATTCGCGTTATTTCCACATCAAGTTACGGCCGGCCACTGCGCAAATTAAGCCGCACACCAACTTTGGCGTAATTAATTCATCGCTCTGTTCTCATCGCGCGTCTCTATTCATTCTTTCCTCCTCCTCCTCCTCCTCCTCCTCCTCTGTCTCTTCCTCCTACTCCATCGTTTAACAGCTTCTCTTTCCCTCCCCTTCATATTTCTCCTTTCAATTATGCACCTTATTTGTCCAGTTTTCTTCACCTTCTTCCTCATAGCAGTCCTTTCTTTTGTCCCTATCTCTCTTCCTCTCCCTCCTCCTCCTCATCATCATCTTCACTATCTTCCTCATCTTCCTTTTCATGGCGGCCTCTCATTCTCTTCCATTCCTCTCACTCCCAACTATGATGCCTTGCCTTCCTCTTCCTCACCCTCTAGTAGTATTTCCTTTTTTTTCCTCCTTCCTCCTCTTCCCCATTATCACCATCTTCCCCATCTTTCTCCTCACGGCAGCCCCTCCTCTTCCATTCCGGTCACTCCTTTTTATCACGTCTTTTTCTCTTCCTTCTATTAGTCCGACCTTCCTCATCTTCCTTCCTCTCCTAATACTTCCCTTCTCTTATCTCTTTGCCTTGCCGCTCGTCACCCACTAACCCGTATGGAAAACATCAGCTTGAAGGGGTTCCGGGCCTCCCCTGCATGCTAAGGGCTTCAGTCTTGCGTCATCGAACATTCCTCTCCCAGCTGCCAGTAGGGGTTATCGACACACCGCTCCTCAAGTCGGAAAGCCTGGCTAATGCGTGTTTTCTTTCACCTCTATTGCGACACGAATCCTGGACCGGTCTGTGTATAGCGGGTTCCGTCCGGGTTCTTGGGACGGTGATCTGGTCGTGCAAGTTTTTTTCTTTATTCTTACTACACGGAGGAAATTGCTTCTCGCGGCGGTGACGTCTGACCTCCCACTTAAGCTGACTACAGGTTTTGTGCTTCCCGGAAAGTGGCCGCGCAGGGAGGAGAGGTGCAACGCGGCGAGAGTATAACCGGAAGCAAGGCTGAGGGTTGAGTGAGGGGGTTGAGGCAAGGCCAGTCACGATTAACAAACCTACACCATACAACTGTACACTGCTGCTGTTATTCTGTTCCTCCAGTGTACCTTTCTGACTGACGCACTACCCTCCTTGCTTTACCTTTGATTAGGAAGAAAAAGAAGTCAAATAGCCGTGTGCACAGCGTCAAAGGGAAAGAACGGATCAAGGCTAGCATGACACGCAGCAAGAAAATCCTCTCAACACGAGTAAGCCAATAATGACCTAAAATAAATATCACCGAACATATTTACTGTCGTCTTGGCCGTCTGCCTGGTGAAAGAGGAGGACCCAAGGCTACGATGAGACGCAGCAATGTCCGCACAATGTGATTCAAATTGACGGAGGTGAAGGTAAAGAAAATAAAAGTATATAATTCAATGCATTAACCTTTTATTCCTTTGTACGATGAAGATGGAAAGTAAGTCAAAGTAACCATGACGCGCAGTAATGTCCGCACAGAACTACCAATAAATCAGTATAAACCGAGTAAGCAATATCAACATAGCGAAAGAAAGAAACTCACTCAGTACACTATTCATTCGTCCATGTGTACAAAGGAGTGGATGAAGTCAACGCTATACCATGACACGCAGCAATGCCATAAGAGAATTAAGAATAGAGGAATATATACAAACACAAGGAGCGCCAGCCACCAACGCACTCACCACCACCCCGGCCACGACCATCAAAGGCATCACCACCAATCACTTGCCACGCGTAACACCCCTCTTCCTCCCCTGCTCCTCACCCTTTCCCTCCGCCTCCCGTCGTCGCCACCTTCATCATCACATAAATAATGCAGAAGTCATTATAATTTCACGTGTCAGGAATAAAACATGACAGCCACCTCGAGTCGCCCGTAACCTGAGAGCCGGCACGTTGCACCTCCTCCACCACCACCACCACCACCACCATCCTTCATTAGTATCACGCAAAAATTAACGCGGATGTGGATCAAATGGCCGACCTAAAAATACACGTTACAAGTAGTGTGCTTAGTAATTTATCTTGTGCGTTTTTCCGACACGTGTTCCTCTTCCTTCAACAAACACAAACATCATTATCCCTTTGAGCGAAGACTAACGAAACTTTGATTATTACTGGTTTTATGGGTTTCGTTCGGCCAGTCAGTGTAGCGCCGCACGTCACCAAAGCCGGGGGAAGCGTGGGCACCAGCAGGCGAGAGAAACCTGGCGCCGAGCTGTATATAAGTAACCTGCTGTGAGTCCGGCGCCGGCCATCCTGCTTACCAAGAAAAGTTCGACGAGACTCACAGGTTCCTTTGTACGTTCAGTTTTTATGCCCCCAATTTCTCTCCTTTTATATTTTTACGATAATTCTTAAGTCCGAGAGTAAACATGATGAAGGAGGAGTTCGTGTGGTGAATTATGCAGCGGTGTAACGCGAAGAATGTTGGTGGTTCATGACGAAAGGTAAACATTAACACACACACACAAAAAAAAACGAAGGAAACAATATTATGTGTTGTGTTGTGTGTGTGTGTGTGTGTGTGTGTGTGTGTGTGTGTGTGTGTGTGTGTGTGTGTGTGTGTGTGTGTGTGTGTGTGTGTGTGTGTGTGTGTGTGTGTGTGTGTGTGTGTGTGTGTGTGTGTGTGTGTGTGTGTGTGCCTGTGCGTGTGTGCGTGTGTGTGTGTGTGTGTGTGTGTGACCCTCTTCCCGATACCAATAACCAATAGATTGTAGGACTTCCAGCGATTCCGAGAAAATACATCGCTTTTATATCTTTCTTGAATTTCGTCTTTTTCCTTTTCTCTGTATACATCTGCTTCCACTTCTACTACTACTACTACTACTAAACAAAGAGTCCTTCCACCCCATCCCTTGCCATCACCGCCCTCCCAGCACCTCGTAACAATAGATTTATTCCCCCGCTCGGCTTCTGCATGTCCCTGTAATACCTGAGGCCCCGTGAAGCCCTACACCCGCCGTCTTGGAAGCCTCACGGAAGCCTCGCACCTCGGCACCCCACCTGTCCTCACTCACCTGACCGCGGCGGGATTTCCGGTGTTGTCGTCCTGTAATTAGATAAGCGAGAGTGAATTTTGCGATAGGTGAGTATCCAGCGATAGATAGAGATAGATAGATGGATAGACAGATGTTTGTGTGTGTGTGCGTGTGTGTGTGTGTGTGTGTGTGTGTGTGTGTGTGTGTGTGTGTGTGTGTGTGTGTGTGTGTGTGTGTATCACCTGCTCCCCCTTTCCACCTGCTGTTCCCCCCTCCCACCCTCAGCAGGCCAGAGGTAAACCAGGTGTAAACAAAGTTAATTTATCGGGCACGGGCCTCCAGCAGCGACACTGGCAGCCCGTAATGGAAAATTCAATTCAATATCCCAGGAAAATAATGGAATTTCCCCCCCTGCCACCAGCGTTTCGAAAACTCGCATCAGCATCAAAAGGGGGAGCGTTGGCTCAGTCTGTATTATCTGCTTACCCGGTGTGCAAAAAATAGCAACAACAGCGGCAAATATGCATTACGGAAATGAATGAGTGTGTGTGTGTGTGTGTGTGTGTGTGTGTGTGTGTGTGTGTGTGTGTGTGTGTGTGTGTGTGTGTGTGTGTGTGTGTGTGTGTGTGTGTGTAATAAATCAGAATTAACTGGTGTACTGTTATATACCTGACGACAAAGGTAGGTGTCAAAGGTATAATATATAACTAAATACGCAAATTAACACCAATAAAACAGGTAACAATGATGAGGATAATGATGATGTGGATGATGATGATGATGTTCATACACTTCCATCATGCATGCAGTCTCGCTCTCCGTTCTCATCTCCAGCATGTCCCTTCCTCCCACTTCCCGCAACACACATCCAGGACACATTATTCACTGCAAGATCTTCCCATCCGTATAAACGTCCGCCAGATCTCACTACCAGACAAAGAAAAGGAGCCCAGTTTTTACGCGACGTCCTGATCCATCGAAAAAAAAAGTAGTCTCCGTGAGGTCTTGACGTAATGGCCTCGTCACGGCGCCATCAATATCGTTCCCCGTACGGCCTTGGGGGTAGAGATGCGAGGATGTCACTGAGCTATAAATGCCGTGCTCGTGCCCTTCCCTATGATTTCGTGGGTGGTGGTGGTGGAGGGCCGCGTCTGAACCTTCCTTAGTCCAATCCTAATCGATTCTCCCCACCCGACGCTATTCCAAGCTAATGATGGTGGCTGTCGGTTCCTACCTTAGACTTACGAGACACTCAAGACCCCAAATTTTCCTCTTCGACCCGACGGACGGCGCGGTAATCGCCTCTGACCGCCTGCGTCTGCCCGGCCGGCGAGGAAAGAGAAGGAATAGGAGGAGGAGGAGGAGGAGGAGGAGGATGTAGAGGAAAAGGAAGGAAGAAGAGACAGAAAGGGAAAGGGAGGAAAGTGGGGTAGATGTTAAGAAGGAAATAGAAAGTGAGGGATGAGGAGAAAGTAAAGAGAGGTATACGAAGAAGGGAGACAGAAAGGGGAAAGGAAGGGAAAACGAGGAAGTAGAGAAAAGGGAATATAGGAAGCAAGGGATGAGGAGAAAGTAGAGAGAAGCGAGTCGGAAGTGAGGTAAAAAGTAGTGAATTGGGAAAGGGAATGGAGGAAAAATACTGCGGCGGAGAGAAATCGGGAGGAGAGGGAAAGAGGGGAGAGGAGAAAACGGGCAGAGGTAAAAGGTAGAGAGGATGGAAGGGGAAGGAAATTTAAGGAAGTGGAAGAGAGGAGGGAACAAGATAGAAAGGAGGTGGAGAGAAGGAAACAGGAAAAAAGGAAAGATGGACGGAAAAGGTAACAGGAAGTGAGGGAGCAGGAGAAAAGAAAGGCAAGAAAAGGGAAGGGAGGAAAGTGACAGAAAAAAAGTGAAATGAAAAGGGAGACGAAATGCAGGATGAACTTGTGACGCGGTGAAGCCCTTTTAGATGGACTGAGCGGTGTGAAGCCGTAGAGAAAGCGGGATTTAGGTGTAGGCGGGCGAGGCGTTGCACTGTTAGGCTGTACGGTACACTACGCTTATGTGGCTGTAGGGTGTGAGGGGCGTGGCGCGGACGGGGTGTGGCGAGGCGAGGGAGTGGCTGGCTGGAGGGCCGAGGGCAGGTACGAGGGGCCATGAACACCTTGATCTGGACCCATGATAAGAATAAATTAGAGGGGCCCGGATGTGAAGGTGATGTCAGATATATTATTTTTCTATACGATCATCCTTCTGGGAATATTTTAATCAATACAATAAAGGTTACTCTACGGAATGATCCATATATAGCTTGATCCGGACCATTGTACGTCAGTATTATATGCTCGGGATGTGAATAGGAAATAAAAAAAATTATGTTATTCTTCTTTTCTTAACCTTTCATCCTTCTAGGAATATGTGAATGAATAAAAAAAAAAAAGTGAAAAACTCTACGGTCATTGAACATCCTTTTTAAACAATGGTAAGTAGTGTATAATAATGATTTTATAGTTATACTCTAGATGTCAAGAGTAAATTAAAAAGATGTGGCTATTTTCTCTAAACCTTTATTCTTCTGAGCATAAAAAAATAGTAGTACAAAAGTTAAAATAATGTCTACGGTATGGCACCTGTGTGGACTGATGTGGACAATGGCAGGCATAACTTCATGTGCTCGGGACGTGAAGGTGATGAGAGAATTTATGTCTATATGGGTGAGATGTGGCTGTTGTGGACTCAGGTCTGGAAAAGTGAATAACTACCGTATGCTTCTTTTTTTTTTATTAATATCAAAGGAAGCATACAATTTTTCGTTTCCTAAATTGGGTCTCCAAGGTTAATGTTCTACAAACTATTCAGACCTATTCAGATTTTTTGCCTAAACACACACACACACACACACACACACACACGCACACACACACACACACACACACACACACACACACACACACACACACACACACACAAGGATATTACGTTGTGTAAATTCAGCAAGGTAGTGGAAGTCCATCTGTCTGCTGCGTGAAACCACTTTGTGTGACGGTTTTTTTGATGGGCCGGGGGCGGGGGGGATGGGGGGCGATGGCCGAGGGAGAACGACAGGAACGAAGAGGGAGGAGAAGCTGAGGGGAAGGGGAGGGGGGACGAGAAGAGGACGGAAGGCCGAAAAAGAGAGGAGAGGAGAGGCTCTGGTGAAAGGGGGGAGGGGGGGGTTAGTTAAAAATATTAAATCTTTAACTGAGTTTCTATATTTTATTTAACAGTATCCTTTCTGTAAGACATCATAAAAACATTAAATTTTATAATTATATTCTTAAATCCCTTGTAAGAATAATATTTGCTTAAACTGATGAATGTGTTATGAAAGCAGCTAATGGATTAAAGATAAAGCCTTGTACATGTTTGTCAGGCAGGAAAATAAACTAAATTCTACGATGCGTGAATTTTCATAACCTTTCCAACTTTTGCAACCACACGATTTTTTTCCTCTCGTTGTGTGTCACGTCCAGCGGTTAATAAATTACAAGTTTTCTACATGACTTTTACGAATAAGTATTACAAATGACTTCCACGTTGTCCATTACACACCAGGTCCCGCACTGTGATTTTGCGGCACAGCTCAGAATCAACCGAGACCCCAAGCGGCGAGAAATTCAGGTACCAGCCAGCCAAGAAGGAAGGTAGTCAGGTAGCCACGCTGACGCACATCTACACCTTTCTATGTTTATCTCCACGCCCTTCAGGTTTGTGTTCCCTTCTCCAGGCATACAGCATTGCGGAAATCCTTGGGTATGGAGTCACAGGTTTCCACATTTGGAGGCGGAAGGTCAAAAAAAGTTATAATGCAGAAGGTTGCGGGAGAGGGTGACGTGCGCGGCGCTGAGTGACGGAGTGGCCGGTGCATTATGGAGCAGCGAGTGGGGCTGCGGCTGCCGAGCGTGGGAGCAACGAGGGTCCGCGTCGTGTGGGGCGTGGGAAGTGACATGTAAGTGGACTTGTGTGGTGTGGGAGGCACCGACACCCTCCACGCACACCCGACCTCCCTTCACTCAAGGTCTTTACTATGCATGCGCACTCCCATTCCTGCCTTCCTTTCTTCCTGCGGATATGCAAACTCAGCGCCGGAATCGTGATATAGACTGCAGTTTCCGCGTAACTTGCATACACATTGGTATATACTACCGTCCTCCTGCCGCCTCTTTGACAGCTCCCTCCACCAGCAGCCCATGCACTTCCATTCCCTTCCTTCAATCCTAATGTAGGGATATATCTAAGTG
This sequence comes from Eriocheir sinensis, assembly GCF_024679095.1. Classification (NCBI taxonomy): domain Eukaryota; kingdom Metazoa; phylum Arthropoda; class Malacostraca; order Decapoda; family Varunidae; genus Eriocheir; species Eriocheir sinensis. The sequence goes on along the minus strand of NC_066523.1, from coordinate 8,971,931 downwards.
ATGCTTGCAACGTGACTGAAGCGTCGGATTCAGGCACCACGTATGATCTTGCAAGTTTAGTACACAACACTTGCCTTTAGTGAATACTGCTTCCACACCTTTTCTCTACATTAGTTCATACATGCATGCACTTCCCCTCCCTCTTTTTAACTTTTCCTTCTCCTCTGCGGCGCCTATATCATGAGTAAGACGCCATGCACGCCACGTTCAAGCATCAAATTTACACCGACCTCACCTCCCAGCCGTCGTGACATCTCATTCCACTCGTGGCCTTTTTCATCTTACTCCATCTTTCCTTCCTCCCCGCTCACGGTTATACCAACGCGTTGCCTGAATCGTGAGTGAAACGCCGCATTCAGGCATCATGTATACACCACAAGCCTTCCTGCCGCCTTGACACTTCCTTTCACCCGCAGCCCAACCCATGCACGGCGCCCTTCATTTCATACGGCTCACGAATAGGCCAAAGCGACTCCTGAATTGTGGATGAAGGCACAGCGTGAGGCAGCACATACACAATATCCTTGATCTCTGCCTCCTTTACACATCCTCACCCGTGGCTCACCCAATGCTTTCTCTCTTTCCACTACTGATATCACAACACGACGCCTGAATCGAAGACGCCGCGTTCCAGCATCACGTCTATACAGCACACTCGTCTCCTTGCTGCTCTGATACCTCGTCGCCCATGGCAGCTCAGAGAAGCGTGATATTTACGATTTAAACTTCTGACTGACCCATTCGTCCAGCCCGTGCACGAACCTTCATCGTATTTCACACGCGGAAGGAACGGTGAAAGTTTATACAGTGCTGGATATTTGGAAGCCGTAACTTAACCCTGGACAGCGTTTATATTTACTCTAAAGAATCACTTACGTCAAGAGTGCATCAGCCTCCAACCACCATTACCACTACTACTGTCACCACCACCACTACCGTACCTCCAAAAGCAGTTACGCCCCCCCCCGCCTCCCCACACACACATGAGACACTAGTACCTCAACATATTCCACTGCGAACCGTGTCAGAGTATAAACAGAATCGCAGCAGAATCGTTCACTGCAATACTCGCGGTAGTTTTCCAGACAACTGCAAACAGAAATACGCATCAATCATATCAGTTCTACTCGCGCCAATTCCAGTTAGTTTAGAGCAGCGCGGGGGGAGAAAGAAAATGTTGGATATGCAATAAATGATACGGTGGGATTATTGGAAAGCCATATAGGTAAGACATGAAGGAACGAGGGAGAAAAGGAGATGAAACCAAGGATTAAGATGGAAGACGTGACTGATGTTGAGAGAGAGAGAGAGAGAGAGAGAGAGAGAGAGAGAGAGAGAGAGAGAGAGAGAGAGAGAGAGAGAGAGAGAGAGAGAGAGAGAGAGAGAGAGAGAGAGAGAGAGAGAGAGAGAGAGAGAGAGAGAGAGAGAATTATTTGCGTATTTAGTTTATTTATTCATCTATATATAAAGAAGACTATGCAGGCAGAGGCGTCTTGTTGGGGGCAAGGTCAAAGGGTCAGGCGGTCAGGGGGAAGGGTCAAATGAGGTCACGGGGAGGGGGGGTAGGGTGCGTGCAGGTGGGGGGGCGAAGGGTGGGTTAGGTAATGGCCGCTCATTTTGCCCTAAACTATTTTTCCTGTTATCAAGGCCGAAAACACTTCCTGCAAATTTCCTCCGTAAAAAGCAGGTGTATAGTTCGTTAATTTAAGGGACAGATAAAAATATGCCGCCGATTAAACACGTGCCACTAATTGCATTTTTATGGCGACATCTAATGCTATTCACGTCCTCGAGGCTGAGCCGCGCGAGGCAAATATAAAACTCCTCTTTTTTTCCGGCTCGTGCATAAAATATTAAAAAAAAGACGTGGATTGATTTCTGCCGCTGAACCGTCGGACCTTTGCATAATTATTTAACATCCGAACACTTTAACTATAATTTATACGCGACATAATGAAAGAACGGCCCGGCGTCACGGACGAGCAGCCTCATATACCCGTACCCAAGGCCAGGCTGCTGATTGGCGCGCCGTGCAAAGAGAATTATATTATCTTATAAAAAGCACATCAATACGCTTATCTAGTGTACGGCCCTTTGTCCTTAAAACAGGTGGGAGATGAAAAACATTATCCAATGTAATTTTATCCATTTTTCCTTTCCTTTGTAAATAATTACTATGTAAAGCTAAGCAGAAGCGATAATGTTTAACAAGATACGATAATATTCACCCGAATATAGCTTTCCCCCCCCCTCACACACACACACACACACACACACACACACACACACACCATGATAACTGTTAAGTCAGGTGAGCACTTAAAAAAAATCATAAAGACACAGTTTGCTGTGAGGAAGATTATCTAAAATTATTGGACTTCAATAATGAGTCAAGTTTTGTATGACAGCGGCAAGGAGACGGATGATCAGAACAAGTTTGTTGGAGACGCCTTCCTCGCACATGTACCTTTTATATTCGTGCTTACAGCGTTAGAGCTGTTTAATGCTATGGTTAATTAGGCAGTTATTGTCTATATATTGGGTACAAAGTCGCACTTCACTTGATGACTTGCTCTTGATAACAACAAGGAGCCACGTCACGCGGTGCTGCTCTAAATGTTATGTACAAAGAGTCACTTCATCTGGTGATTTGTACACACGATACCGATCCGCTCATCGCTGTTCCCACATGACGTCACGTGAGATTGCACATGACCTTAGAGTCCTCCCTTTCTCTCGGCCCTGCTGGCGCTCCATTGCTCGGCGGCGATTGATGCAACGGCGACTGTCTGGCCGCGGAAACAATGCTGGGTGGCACGACCAAGACGACCTCCCTTGCCGGCTGTGACGCGGGGCTGCGATGCGATCAGACAGCCGCCGCCACCGAGTGTCGCCACTGTACCCTCCGACCTGACCTGTCTTGCTCGACGAGGGCAATGGAAAAGAAAAGTGAAGAACAATGCAAGGCGTGACCGGACGTTTGAAAGTCGTTCATAAAACCTCCGAAAATAAACCACTAGACGGCAATCTTCTATGCGTTGTGACACTCAAATGCGTCTTTGTACTAGGGTAAAAGAAAAAAAAAAAAAAGGTCTGGTTCGTTTTATCTTTTTTTGGGGGGGTGGAATGTTGAGTGTATACAGGACGGGAAACAAGAGACGGCTCCTCCAAGTTAAATACCTGAGAGGATAAAAAAAACCCAGACAGCAAAACGACAGGAAAACAAATAATGTGACCTCCTCAAAAAGAAAGAAAGAAAAAAAGACGTTCCTTCAAGTGGCTAAAAACACACCACTCCCCCCTCCCCATCCCCCTTCCTATCCCTACCTCGCCTCCCTCATGCACGAAGGCCCGCGAGAACAAAGCGAGTTACACATACTGATAAGGAGAATGACACCTCGCGTCCCTCCCCACCAGCACGCGGGTTATGCAAGGCGAGGAAGACGCTGCTTGGCGAGACTGGCGGCGGCAGGGGGCTTGGAGGTGGTCGTGGAGATGGTGGTGATGGTGGTGGAAGGTGACTATATAGGGTGGAGGTGGTATTGGAGAGTGACAAGGAAGATGATGTTGAGATGGTGATGGGAAGTGACTAGCGTGGTGGTGATGATGGTGGTGGTGGAAGGCTGATTAGGGTGGAAGGGGTAGTGGAGAGTGACTTGGAAGGTGGTGTGGTGTTGGTGGTGAGGTGATTGTGATAGTGATGGAAAGTGACTAGCGAGTGGTAATGATGGTGGTGGTGGTGGTGGTGATAATGGCAGTGGTGGTGATGGTGGTAATGGTGATAATGGTAGCGGTGGTGGTGGTGGTGAAAGGGATTAGTGGTGTGAGCGGAAGTTGTGGTTGGTAGTGAAGGTTCTTGGCGTATTCCTCCTTTTAACTTCTAATGAGACAAGTTTTGGCGAGGAGACTTTCGATGAGGGAAGAATTATAATGAGGGCAATAAGGAAACAACAACTCAGGACTTCATTACCGCGGCTTTGGCAACACTGGAAGACACGAACGTACCGAAAGACACAACCGAAAAATAAGGAAAACTAACATATACACTCAACAATATAGCGAGACGTTGGAAATTCGAGTATAGTGAAGGATGTAACTGTACCAAACGAGCTCAATTTAGTGGCAAGCGAATGGTAAGATGCAAAGTAGGCTTAATTAAACATCTGAAGAGGGGAAAAGTTATCTAATGAGAAACATCTTTATACTCTTGCAATCAGGGAGGAGGCTGAAGAATATACAGTTTGCAAATTCAGAGAAGCTTGAGAAAATATAGACGAGACAATGTCAGGACTCAAGACCGTCTTAGTATTGTGACGTGATGGAGACATGGCTGGAGTGATGGCTTGACGATATATAGGAAAATAGATAGATAGATAGATAGAGAGAGAGAGAGAGAGAGAGAGAGAGAGAGAGAGAGAGAGAGAGAGAGAGAGAGAGAGAGAGAGAGAGAGAGAGAGAGTCTTTCTACTTCCCCTCTGAAAAGTTTGAGTCTTGGGAAGTTTGACAAGGAGAAAGAGGGAGAAGGGAGAATGGGAGAAAAGGAGTGGAGGAGAGGAGGAGGAGAGGGAAAGCCTGAAAGGAAGGAACATAGGCAGTGAAGGTGTGAGGAGGAAAGGGAGAGGAAAGCTTGAAGGGAGAGAGACATAGGCACTGAAGGAGTGGAGGAAAATAGGAGGAAAAGGAAAGATAAGTATATAGGTTGCGAAGAAGCGGAGGAAACTCTGAAGGGAGAGAAACATAGGTTGTGAAGAAGTGGCAAAGGAGGTAGGAGGGGAACCTTAGGGAAGAACGGTGGCATAGACGTGTGTGTGTGTGTGTGTGTGTGTGTGTGTGTGTGTGTGTGTGTGTGTGTGTGTGTGTGTGTGTGTGTGTGTGCCCCCGGCCCCACCGCGCCCCTCCCCCGCGGCGCCGTAAGTAAACACCAGCGAGTAATGTCAACAAACATTTGGACCCAGCCAGACCTCTCTTGAGTAGAAAATGTTGTTTAGTCACTCCGGATGCTTTTTTTTTCTTTTCTCCCCCTTTTTATTGCCTTAATGGGCTTTCCTAACTTGCGTGTGTGTCAGTGTGTGTGTCAGTGTGTGTGTGTGTGTGTGTGTGTGTGTGTGTGTGTGTGTGTTGGAATGTTGACAACGGGTATGAAAGCTATTCCCCCTATCCCCACTCCTGGGACCTTGTCTGCAGCATCCTCACCACCACCACCACCACCACCAATACCACCACCCCCACTACCAATACAGTCAAAATTACCAACACAACCTCCATCAACAACACCAACTGAACAACACCCCCACCACCAACCAACCCACACAAACACGACCAACAACAACACCAGCACCAGCACCATCAACACCACCACTAGAAAGGCGGGATTTCGTGCTCGCCAGCCACCTCTCTCACCTCACCAATCCACTAATGGACGCGTGAACTTTTTTCCCTTCAGCGGCAGCGTTTCCTGGAGCACGCAATCGCCCCGTCCACTGCGCCTCGCTGAAACAATTAGCTAACTCTTGCCTCGCTCCTATCTCTGACCGAGCCATTTCCTGCTCGATTTAAGGGTCCTTTGAAATCGCTATCGTGGTGTAATTACGAGCAACTAAACACCTTGATAATACTTTAGAAGGCTGGTTTTCTCTGAGTTAAATGATCAAAACCAGCCTATGATAGTTAATCTGTCTTCAGCGTCTCACCTCGGGTTGCTGCACAGGTGTAAGCGATATACAAGAGAATAAAAATGAACAGGGAATCTAGGTAATCAAACATTGATCACATGGATTAATCTGCTTGACATTAACATTTTCAGTCTCATCTAAGCATCAAAAGGTCAAAACAAAATTCGCTGTCATCTGTTATCTAATGACCGATTCATATTAGAAAAAAAATCTTATAACTAATCTCATACAAACATCGAATGTGCTGTCATATATATTACATAAAGAGAAAAAAATGAAAACCACTAGTGTCTTTTGGCATCAGCGAAACATTCACCTTTATTCGAAATGTTGGAGAGTTTGCGACAAAGGTCTTGGCGGATTATTCTTGACGCTCCGCTATAATTATTTTTGAAAGCGTTCGTTACGGCCGGCAGCTTGTGCGGTCCCAGTGTTGGGTATCACGATCTTCACTTTCTCCCGGAGAGCGCGGCAGTCGAGTTGCCTTGGAAAAACATGCGCGGCGACGGAGACAAATATAATTTTTAGATGTGCCCTGCGATTCATAAGCCTCGATTCTGATTGCGAGTTCCTGCAAGTGGAGCGCGTGGAGCATCCGCGTGACTGTGGCTGACACCCACATGAAAACAAACAAACAAACAAATAGGGCTTCAATTCTTAAATAAAAGATAAATGCGCGATTTCAAAAATTGTTCCAATATATGAAAAAACTATTCGCTTAATTTTTTTTTCGATGATGCAGAGCCGTCCATTGTACTGCCGAGCATCAAGGGTTTAAGCAGCGTCACAGGTTTTGAATTATACGCCGCTAAAACACTATCCCTTTAAGCATTTGGCCGCGCAGTGCTGCTTTAATACTTAACAGGAAGGATTTAAGCACGGACAGCATCTCTTAATTATACCTGTGTGTCCGCGAGCCGCTGAACTGCAACATTCAAAATAGAATGACGCTGACTGATTCCTTCAGTATAAAAGATCTTTACTTTTGCCTCATACTGAATGGCGGCGGCGCAGATTACGGAGCCTCGACCACCGGCAAGTCTAATTAATACGGTGAGGCTTTTCGTGGCTTCCCTGGTGGCGCGGCGGGCGGTGATCACGGCCACCAACCCGTCGGGAGTGTGGCGCCCCGCTGACAGGATTGTTCCATGATCTGTGTTTGCTTAAAAGTGGCATTAATACACCACGAACAATTACCGTTGACGTCCTATCGGCTTGCCATCATTAGTTAAAGTATTATCTATCTATACCTGTCACGTTCTCCTCCATGAAAAAAAAAAAAAAACTTTGGTAATCATTCACGACACACAGACAGACAGACAGACACAGAGACACACAGACAGACAGACAGACAGACAGACAGACAGACACGCACACGCACACGCACACACACACACACACACACAGGATCGTCAGCGGTATATGAATTTCATCGTGTATATTGCGAGTCTTAATGTCTATTCCAGTGAAGGTTTTACTAAGGCTAGCGACACGGCAGGCGTGTGGTTCGCTTATTACTTTACTGGAGTTCGTCGCTTTACTCTCGAACAAAATTGCGATCATTGTCGATGCAACCAATATTTGTACACATTAGATTTTTTTTTGGTCTTTTCATCTTTCTGTGCCTTAAACAAGCAATTCTCCTCCCACGTCTCTGTATGCTGCTCCGTTACACTTGCTTTCTCTTTCCATTTTCACAGTGTAGTCACGTATATACTCTGTCTGCCTGCCTGCCTATCTCGCTGCTCGTTGCCCACCCCCCCACCCCACCCCACCCCACCCCTCTCTCTCTCTCTCTCTCTCTCTCTCTCTCTCTCTCTCTCTCTCTCTCTCTCTCTCTCTCTCTGTCTGTCTGTCTGTCTGTCAGTCTTTGTGTGTGTGTGTGTGTGTGTGTGTGTGTGTGTGTGTGTGTGTGTGTGTGTGTGTTAATAATAATAATAATAATAATAATAATAATAATAATAATAATAATAATAATAATAATAATAATAATAATAATAATAATAAATGGTTTATTCATTTGTTGGCGGCCATAAGGGTGAAAATACACAAAAAACAATGAGATTTATGTGATGAGTAATGGGGGAAGTGTGGAATGGTGGTGTGTGTGTGTGTGTGTGTGTGTGTGTGTGTGTGTGTGTGTGTGTGTGTGTGTTGGGGTGGAGGGGTCATGTGATCATGGAGGTATTTATGGCCTTTACAAATGCCGGTATTGTGCTAAGCCGGTATCTGTGTGTGTGTGTGTGTGTGTGTGTGTGTGTGTGTGTGTGTGAACTGACAGCTATTGCGAATTACATATATGACGACTCATGGCATGGACTCGGCGAAAAAATGGAAAAAAAAGTGCGCCCCCGTTTCTCTGAGGATTGTGAATTGTCACATAGACTACCTGTTCTGAGAGACGGAAAGCATGAAGGATATATACTATAAACAGAATATGGGAAAAACAGCAAACCTCTCTCACCTCCATTGTATGAATTGGATCTGTAATCTGACGACGACGAAAAAAAAAAAAGAGGACGCGGTCGAGGGCGAGGTAGTGACGTGATGGTCATGATAAGAAGCAATGCTACAAACTGAAACGGACAAACTATATGAAGGGAATAAACTCAAGAAGGGCGAACGACCCCCCCCTCCCCCCCCACACACACATGCAAAAAATAAACAAATCATGGAAATAAACTAAACTGATCTACAATGACCTTATTACTGTGTCGCCCTCAAAGCTGTAGCCGCCATAACCGCACCTTTCCCATGCCTCCCCACCCCTTCTCTGCCCTCCTCAGTACGTCACCCCCTCCTCCGTCTCTCCCCCACCCCCTTTGCTCGCACCTCTCTATCTTACCACACAGGAGCAGTCACTTATTTACATAATTAAGAGGAAAATATTCATAGGGAGGATGGCACTCTCTCCCTATGCACCCACACTCTTGGGAGGGAGTGCTGTTGGGTGCTGGGGGGCTATAGGGTGTTGGGGGTGATGTAGGGTGTCAGGGTGCTGTAGGGAGTCGGGGGAAGGGTTGTTGGGTGTCGGGGGTGGATTCGGGTGTCGGGGAGAGGTGATGTAGGGTGTCGGTGGGGAGGGCTGTAGGGTGTCGGGGGGGGGGGGAGTAATATAGGGAATCGGTGGGATGCTGTAGCCGTGCAGGGTGTCGGGGGGGGGGGGGGGGGGTTAGGGTGTCGAGTATACTGTCGGGTGTCGAGGGTGCTGTCGGGGGTGCCGTCGGGTGTTGGGGTTTGTGGAGGTTGTTGAGGGTGCTGCAGGATCGGGGGGCGGGGGGCTGTGGTGATAGACTTCCGGCGGCTGACCAACTGTAATTACGGAAATGTGCGGCTCAAGGCGGCATTACAAGGCGGCGGATGGAACACGCGGCTGCCAACACTCATCGCTGTGGTCGGTCCGTGACAATGCGCCGTCAGGACCTGTGTTACCAGACCGTCGCGCTCAATAACATTGCCTATCTCGGTTTCAGATCCCCAAAATTGTCGTATACCCGCACAAACAAGATTCCATTAAAGTTATTGTTAGAATCGTTAACTATTGATGTTTTTTGCAATAGTTATGGGTCAGAAAAAGATAAATACATTGTGCTGAGTATACGATCATCTGGTAACGTTGGACTCAGGACCCGAGGGAACATAAATCACCCGCCGGCAATCCTCGCGGCGGGTTTTCGTCCACCTGACTGCAAAGTTTGTTACGGCGGCCACTTCACGACGTGCCAATCGGCTTAAGAACAGAGCAATTGTGTACGTTTTCAGCTCTATTTCGGCCAAGGGTAACCTCATTATTATGCTTACGGTTAGCAGATTTATTCGTTTGTTTGTTTTTTTCGCTTTTCTACGTTTTGTTTACGTTTAGCATTTTTTTTTCACTACTACATTTTGATTTCAGTTAAGTTTTATTTATCTTTTTCGCATTAGTACATTTTCTTGACAGTTAAGTTTTATTCTTCTTTTATTTCGCTTTACTAGAAAATTTCTTGCCGTAGACATTTCAGAACAAGACAAATAACATATAGGAATAAAATAACTTTTTTTTCTCACCCTATTTCAGTCACGAGCAATCTCATTATGCCATGCGATTAGTAGGTCTATCTATTTATAGTGAAGAATGGAATAGCGAATCTTTTTTTTTTAGTGTGTGGGATGGAAGATAAATATTGCCATGAATGTTTGAGCATTGGCGGCTGGTGTGTCATGATTAGCCGGCAATTTAATGACCTGAAATCGCATAACGCAGGCAAACATATTGTATTGAGCTTCAAAGGCCATTATTTAATCGGCAGAAAATACCCGTAGATCAGGAGGGCTTAGTTATGTTTTTTCATGACATCGCATCGAGTTGAATTATACTTTACGAGCTGTTGACATCAAGACATAAGCAATGCAGTTGGGAGAAGACTATCATACTTGTTTATTGGGTTCTCTTTTCAAACATTCAAAACAGGTTGATGAAAAATATATTAAACTTGATCTAGAGTATGATTTTCAAGACTGTGTCGGAAATAGCCAGTAAGTTACCACTCACTCCCACCGCCCCGAGAAGATGTTCATGACTATCAATTTATATATTATTTGCCGTATAAGAACTAACAAACTATTTATGACATCATTTTTATTTCCTTTTCTTTCCTTTGACAAGAACTCGGCATAATGATTTCTCGAGGTCTACGTGATTTCCTTGGAGGTGGTCATGGGAAGCGAGCCATCACGCTGTTACTGACGATTGTGGTCAAATTACAGGTAAACGTCATGAAACGACCAATCATACACACACACACACACACACACACACACACACACACACACACACACCATTTACTTCTGACAGTCCCGCAATCTTCGTATCCGTCTAGATATTGCGGTCCAGGGGGAGAAGGAAGAGGAGTTTCACTGGGCAAGCCCCCCCAGAAAACAGGACGCGAGTACCCCTCCCTGTGTCTAAGCCGCCACTGGACAAGATGATTCATTGATGCCGAGAAGTATCGAGAAAAAATCGAAACAGCGAAACAACTGGTTCACTTTAGTATTGCCGGGAAGTATTATATTGTACTGCATATTGGACATTAATGGGATACTTCCTTCTTTATGTGATATTGCTGTTGTTAATGCTGATAAAGTAGCATAGAAAGGTATTGCATAGTTATGTCAATAGATGAGAATTTACGGCAGGCTTAGGATATAATTAACGCCTTGATACAGTTGTTAGGGAGCATTTCAGTGTTGCCAGATGATATAAATTAATAAAGAATAGTTAGGTTATAGATGATTTGCTCATTAAACTTTTCTGGCACGCTCCTGTTACTAATTGAGGTTAAATACGTAAAAATTAAACTTAAAATAACTAAAAGGCGGTTGGTGCGTCAATTATATTACTTAAGGAGGTTGAGAAGGCGCGCGTGAGGAGGAAGAGGAAGTTAGTTGTCATCGAGAACGGGAAGATAATGATATTGGAGATGCTCCGTCAATATTTGGTTTCATCTTGCTCGGTAGGAAATGTTTGCGAGAAGTATATATTGGCCTACTATAACGCATCGCCACGTGACACCATCGTAATGGCTTATTGACCGTCTGTATCAGTTTACGTTTTAAGGTTTGTGTCCTGAGTTCTGAGGTGAAATCCATGCCCCTTTCCATATGATCAGCTTCCAGCGTTTGAGGCAGGGTGCGTGGTAGTCAACACGTTCAAAGGCTTATTCTGAGCGATCTTTGTATATTTCCACGATGCAAAGTGAGGCATGTGAGGCAGCTATTTATCTATTTATTTATTTATTTATTTATTGGTATATTTATTTATTTACTTTTCTAACAAATCTTTACACATTTTCGCGAGGCATATGTGGCTTTGTTATCATTTTGTTCATTTATTTATTTTTCCTCCGAGCGTTGTTGCCACATCACTTGCTCACGACACACACTGTGTTGGCATTCTCAGACGCTTCCGCCTCTCCCATCAGCTAATTCCAAAGGCCGGAAAGGAAATCAATCGGGCTCTAATGAGTGTTCTTTTAAGTTCTTGGTATAGAAGAATGGTCAGACTACCACCAGGGTCGTCAAGCTACCCCTGGAAATGCCCAAAACTCCTATGAAAGCCTTATCAATTATGTGTGCTCGGACGCCTACAGACTCACGGGTGGCGCGGTACACACAGCAAAACACAATTACACAGTTCTATTAAACTCAGGTACACACATGCAATCAATCGGTTCATCTGAGCCATAAAGATTAAAGCAGAGTTCAGTTATTATGGACCGCACTCATGAAAATAAAAGTAAATAACACGAACATTATGAAATACTAGTTGTCATACGATTCATAAAATTCTCAGTATTAAACGGACTTATTTAATTTCCCTTTACTGCTGTTGTTCGAGGCACTGGACGGGATTACTGAGTCTGATAATGTAATAAATGTGATTAATTCGCGTAACAAAAGTGCAAGGTAATAAATGCCTCGTGTAAACTGATACGGCGAGGGAGTGACTGGCTTCCTCTTCGGCGGGTGATGCAGTTGTCCGCCCCGCTGCCTCGAGTAATTGGGAAAGTGATGAGTGCGCCGCCGAGTTGCCTTGAAATTTCACTTTCATCACAGTGCACGTCCGTAATGAGCTGATGCAAATGACTGACTTGTTATACGCCGGATTGCACTGCTTCCTACACACACACACACACACACACACACACACACACACACACACACAAAATCACTCCGCCTCGTCCTGCTTTCCACGCCCCATCACTCGGCACAGCCACAGCGGTGCCGCCCACCTGCGGGGCTTCGACAGGAAGGTGGTGGCTCGCCTTACAGAAACTCGAGTGACGTGTTCCTGGCCTGTAATGGGAGAGGAGAGGGAGGGAGGACCTGCTCTCACGGCGGGTCACACAGCCTCTCTCTCTCTCTCTCTCTCTCTCTCTCTCTCTCTCTCTCTCTCTCTCTCTCTCTCTCTCTCTCTCTCTCTCTCTCTCCTGAAGTGTGTGTGTGTGTGTGTGTGTGTGTGTGTGTGTGTGTGTGTGTGTGTGTGTGTGTGTGTGTGTGTGTGTGTGTGTGTTTGGCAACGGAAATGTGGGGATGAAGGGGGGAAGGGGGAAGCGACCATTAAAATTTATAGTGATTGTGATATTAATTAAGTTGATGAATGTTGTGTTTTGCCGAAGCTCGATCTCGCTCTGTGTGTGTGACGTAATAGCTTGCCAACTTTAAAGACCGCCAACAAAGCAACGAACAGCCTTTAAAAGACACGTTCAAACACTCCTTTAATATCATGAAAATCCGTACAACATCCTCTGACATTCACCTTTCCCCCGTTTATTTTTTTACCTTACCTCCCCATCATAGAGTGTAGAGGAAGTCACCATTACACCCGGCAAATTACACCCTCATAACCAGACATACTTACACACTATAACCACGTCCAGGAATCGAGGGCTAAGCAGCACTATTAAACCCTGTTAGCGCGGGTGGGGGGGAGGGTCGCTGCACTGGTGGCTCAAAGCTTAAGGCAAGAGATCAAAGTCCCTTGTTGACCCCCCACCCCCCCCCACCCCATTCCCATACCCTCATTTCACGTTGCAAAGAGCTTGTGTATCACTCTCCGTATTTTTGTGACGCCGTCCAAGGTAAACGTCCGAGGCTGAGGGAAGAAGAGACGTCTGGTGTGGCGGCAGGGAGGAGATGGAGGCAGAAGGTTGTGGGAGATGATTTCGAGTTGGTGGAAGGGAGACTGAGATAGGGTGAGAAATCTATGGGTGGAAGGGAGAGGCAGGGAGAGGAATCTATGGGTGGAGGGGAGGGAGAGGTAGGAGGAAACTAAAGGTAGAGGGATGAGATATAGGTAAGGGGTGAAAAAGCTAAGGGTGGATGGGTGGGAGATTTTTAGGAAATGAAATCGATGGAGAAGGGAAGGGAGAGGCAGGAGAGAGGAACAAAGGTGGAGGGAAGGGAGAGACATAGGATAGGAAACTAAAGGTAGAAGGGAAGGAGAAGTAGAGGAGATAAAATTAAAGGTGGAGGGGTGGAAGAGGCGGAAGGAGAGGAATGCGAAGATGGAGGGGGTGGAAGAGGCAGGGTGAAAGGAAACTAAAGGTGGAGGGGTGAGAAAGACGTAGGGAGAGAAATCAGTGGGGTGGGAGAGGCAGAGGATTGAGTCTGAGGATAAAGAGAAGGGAGAACGGGAGGAACACCAATAATTTCATCAACAAGGAAGGGTCCGACACTGATACAATAGGATGAAAGAAGAGTCTGGAGCTTTGTCTCGCTGTGGGCAATGTAATAGCTCTCTTTCCTACTTTATAGAATTTCAACCAAACAATAGAGGCAGTAAGGGGATGAAGAGGAGGGAGAGCGGCAGGAGGACCCACAACATCATCGACAAGGAAGGAAGGGGATTTGGCACTGATTAATAAGCTGAAAGAGACTCGCCCGCTCCCTCCACGGTCACGTTCCTGCCGCCTTGCGCGTCTGCCGTCACTCCGAGGATTCTTTTCATCACTGACAGGACTTCGACTTTCATTGCCATTATTTTTACCAATCGTTTGTTTTCTTGGAGTATATGACAAGAACTCAAGGAATTATACACTGTCCATACTTAAGCAAATACATAAGGTGAGAATAAAAAAAAGTAAAAATATTCTCCTACCATTACACAGAATATACCATTTGTTTGATTGAAGATTCTTGGATTGTTTGCGTCAGAAATGTAGCAAGTAAAGGTCTTTCCTAAAAAAAATTCTGTGATGATAGGAATTTTACAAGCTCCTGCACCCTTTTGTTTGGGTGAAGAGAGCGAGAAAGACGAGGAAGGATAGGGAGGGCGAGGTTGTGAGGTACAGTGATGGTGGCAAAATGACTTTAGGGGGCAAGGGTGAAGTAGAGGGAAGGAAGGACGAAGGCAAAGTGACAAGGGAGAGGCATGATGAGGAAGAGACGAAAGCAGTGTGACAGGGGTGAGACACGGTGTGGGTGGGGAGAGGGAAGTGGTAGGGGTGAGGTAGGGTAATGTAGGAACGAAGATAGAGTGACAGCAGTGAAGCAGGGTAAAGATCGGACGAAAACAGAGTGACAGAAGTAAGGCAAGGTGAAGGGAGAGGTAGAGTGACTGGTTGAAGGCAAGATGAGGCAGGGAGGCAGGAAGGTAGAATAACAAAGATGAGGCAGGGTAAGGAATGAGGACAGTGGCAGGGTAACAGGGCACATGAGCAACAATCTGGTGCAGGGGAAGCGGTAGGTGGGTGTGGCTTCCCTCCTCGACCGATTGCTGTCATTTGGCCTCAGCGGACCCTCTTCTTCCTTCCCTCTTGCACCCCACCCTTGTCTTAGCATCTCTTTCCTTGCTCCTGTCTTCCTTATTCGTCTCCCTTCTTTCCTCTCTCGTGTATGTTTCCTCTTCTTTCCCTTGCCTCACTATTTTCCGTCCTCCTGCATCCTTCCTAACCTTACTTCACCTTCTTCTCTTGTGTATGCCTTCCTCTTTCCTCTCATGCTCGTCCCCGCGCCTCCTTTTTCCATTTGCAGGTCGTCAACCTTAACCTCTTTCCTTTTTCCTTACCTCCTTACACTGGTTCACGCATCTTCATTTTTCCTGCCGCCTTCCTTTTCCTTGACACATTTTCCTTTTACACACACACACACACACACACACACACACACACACACACACACACACACACAACACTGTGAATCCTTCTCAGTGATACGTAAATATTTGAAGTTTGTTTCAAGTAGCAACTGGTTGGAGCTGCAGCCATATTAGGTCTTGTTATCAAGGACTCACATTGGAAAGCGTTATTTATATTTTTATAGTGTTCTTACTGAAGTTTACTTTGTCAAGATCCAATTTAGATTTCTTTCCCTGCAAATAAACAGATTTTCTTGTGTCCCTGATGCTAGAATCCTTTCACGTTTTCGTTCGTTGGAAATAAACTTATTTTCTTGTATTGGAAGGCAACATAAATCATGGAATGGCAGGAGGTCGTCTCGGAATCACTGCACGGGTCGATGAAAGGCGAGTCGAGTCAGTAAGCCTTTCAGTCCTTTTACGAGCTGTGCCCCGAGCCCCGCCGCGCCGCCGAGCGCCGCTGCACTCCACTTCATGCACTTCGCTTTGACTGCTGACGCGGTGCAGTTTTTCTTTTCTTTTTTTTCTCGGAGATCCTCTGAGTCTTCGTGGCCCGTGACCAATACTAGGCGGCCGTGCAGACAACACACACACACACACACACACACACACACACACACATCACTCACGAATATTGCTTCTTTGTTTTGGTCTGGGCAGATTCTAACCACACTAACCACACCCAAGTCACCAAAAGGCATGAAACATCTTTCCATTGTATACAGCATAAAGAGATAAGCATCGGCATAATAAAATATATATAAAAGAGAAAAATCAGAAAAAAAACGCCGTAACAATCAATTCACACGCAAAAAATCTTTAACAAAAGTATATGATGGAACGTCTGTGTTGTCAATATTCACCAGTAACAAACAAGCAACAACAACAACAAAATCTATCACTGACAATATCAACGGCAATGTTTAATGCATCGGAAAGTATAAAGTATTTCACAATTTCAACAACTCTCTTTACTCTAGGTCATATTTTATTTACTTTTACGCTTAACTAATTCAGACAGCTTTCTTATTTCCAGGCTGAAGTATTACTCAAACTTTTCCTATCATAAATTATTTTGCTCTGACGTCTTCACCTGCCCCCGCACACCTGCCTGGACGTTTCCTTTCTACCTGCCAGCTTGTCGTGTTTCCCTCAAATTCCAGACAGCTCCTTCCTCTCCTCTCTTGCAAGTCCCTGAGTTCACCCTCCTGCCCTCCCACCCGCTCCTCAAACACTCTCAGCCGCTCCCCCAAGCCTCTCTATATGCATGACTGGAGACTCACCTACAAATTACTTAGTCTACTGCACAAATGTATTAACCTTTTTTGTTTTCTTTCCGTGCGTGAGTCGGTGCCTGGCCTCCTCCTCCTCCTTTTCCTCCCTCCGGCCAAGCATCCCGCCATTATCTTATTCTCCTCATTCCAGCGAGTCAACATTTTCGAAAGTCTCATTAATGCGAAAAACGGTAGCCCGGAATCCGTGTTTGCTTTGCCAGAAATTACAGTGGAGAGAGACGAATTTGTAATGAGCACAAATAGTGAAACAAAAATAGTGTGTCTCGTAGTATATACCCAAGGCGAGGGGGAGAGCTGAGGTAAAACTTAATTTCTTAGAACGGTTGTGTGCTGTGAGCGAAAAAGTTTAATCCTGTTGAGTTGCGGGAGTGAGGGAAGGGGGACGAAAGGAAGGAAGGAAGGAGGAAAGGACGGGATGGGACGGAAAGGGTTGAGTAGGTGATGAGGGGCTAGCAGATGAAAAGGGTATTTGAAACGGATGAGGGAAGCGTGGAGGGAATAGAGGGAGAACAGGAGAGAAGGAAGGGTGGAAGGGATGGGACGGGAAGGGTTAAGTAGGTGATGAGGGGCTACCAGATGAAAAGGGTCGATGAAATGGATGAGGGGAAAGGGTGGAGGGAATAAAGAAGAGAAGGAAGGAAGGAAGGAAGGACGGGACGAAAAGGGAAGGATTGAGTAGGTGATTAGAGACTAGCAGATGAAAAGGGTATATGAAATGGATGGGGGAAGAGCGGAGGGAATATAATACGAAAAGGAAGGAAGGATGTAAGGAGGGGAGGGAGGAATGAAAGGACGGGATGGGTGGAGTGGGTAACGACGGATCAAGTAAATGAGGAAATCTTTATGAAACGGATAAGGGAAATGCGGAAGGTAAAAATGAAACGCGTTGAGGGACAGGAAGAGAGGAGGGGAGAAGAAAGACGAGGATGAGAGGAACCAGGCGGGGAAGGGATAAACACGATGAGGAGGGAAGAAAGGTTGTGAAAGCAGGAGGAAGGAGGGGGAGACGCAGAATGGAGGGGGAAGATAATGAAATGATAAGAGGGAGATGAGGACCGGAGGAGGGAAATGAAGAAGGGGGAGCGAGCGAGTGGCCATGGAAGGAGACGAGGAAGAGGGGCTCCGGGAACGAGGGTACTCACGGCCTTCGACAATTTCCAGGAAGCTGAGGGATCATTGACTGCTTCCTCTTACAAACTGCAACTTCCACCGCGAATAAAAAAAAAGATAAATACATAAATAAGGTAAGTAAATAAATAAATAGATAAATAAAAATCAATTCCTTTACCTGATCCATTTCCAGGAAACTCAAGAGATCATTGACTGCTTCTTCTTACGAACTGCAACTCCGCGAATAAACGAAAAGATGAAAAATAGATAAATAAGGCAAATAAATATATAGGTAAATAAGTAAAAATGAATTCACCTGATAATTTTTTTCACAATCCTTTTTTGTTTGTTTGCTTCGCAGGAAGAGGAGGGATTATCAACACATCATATCCTTCTCTGCCTTCCTATCATGCATTTCCTTTCAGCATACCAGCTTTCCTACCTCTCCGAGCGCTACCCCCCTTCCGTGCCCCCCCTTCCGACAATGTATTTCCTTCCACCATACCTGTTCCCCCACTTCCTACCGCCCCCCTTCCATCCCCTCTCCTTTGTCCGTTCCCTCTGACCTGGTGCCTCTAATGGTTACCTACACCTGACCCAACACGCGTGAGGAGACATGCATGACTTCCTGGCTCATTCCTCTTCGTGTTTACCTCCGGAGTCACAGCCGCAGTAGGAAAACAAATCTTGCAAATTACAACCACCACTGAAAAATAAACGAAAGAGCGCGATGATTAAAGTTTTCCTCTTATCTTTGTCTTCATATTTTACTTGTTTCTGCACTTAGGTTTCCATTTGTGAAGGAGAGTAGTAGTAGTAGTAGTAGTAGTAGTAGTAGTAGTAGTAGTAGTAGTAGTAGTAGTAGTAGTAGTAGTAGTAGTAGTGGTAGTAATAGTAGTAGTAGTAGTAGTAGTAGTAGTAGTAGTAGTAGTAGTAGTAGTAGTAGTAGTAGTAGTAGTAGTAGTAGTAGTAGTAGTAGTAGCTGGCGATAATATAATTTGGTACTGTTACTCTTGCCCTAGTCTTTGTAATCTCACCTAACAAGACAAACAAGATGTAACACAGGAGAAAGAAGGAAAAGGGAGGAACGATACAGAAAGAGAAACAAGAAAAACAAATTACCGGCGCAAGTCTTGTGTGTACCTAAACCTTCACTTTAACTCTTCTCTGCTATTATGGCGCGAAAAGAAAATGTCAGCGAAACTAAAATCACCTCCCTGACTCTCGTTTCGTAATACGGTAAGAAAGGACCGAAAATGAGGGCAGGAGAGTGAGTTCCAGAGAGAGAGAGAGAGAGAGAGAGAGAGAGAGAGAGAGCAGGGAAAGACGAGGAGGGAGACAAGAGACGGAGGGAAGTAGGTAATAAGATAGTGTTTCAGGGAGACTGGCCAGATATCTAATTTGGCAAGGCTTCGTTGGAACAGAGGGGGAAGAGACGAGAGGCGAGAGCAGCGGAGGAGAGGCGAGGAGAGGGAAAGAAAATGAGAGGAGAGTGGAAAGAGAGGAGACAGAGGCAGAGGGGAGGACAAGACTGCAAGAGGACCAAGCGCGAAAGAGAAAACCGAGACAAGGGCAAACTAAAAAAGATGAAAAAGAAAACGATGACTTGCCAGGAAGAAAAGTTCGGAGTGGATTAAAGGAGAAAGAGAAAGGGACAGATGGGGACGCAACTCACTCACTCTCTCGCTCGTTCAGGTTCTCGAAGTTTTATACACTAAGTCAGCTAATTGGATATACACTTCCCTCTTATTGCCATCCATAATGCTTTGTGTCCATTCATCACACACGGACTTGCTTGCCCTCCGAATGTAGTTTTCACTTTAAATATTGACCGAGAACTGAAAGAGCAAAGAGTTAAGCACACAAAGAGAAGGCGAGAGAGGGAAAGTGCAAGGGAGTAATATAGAGTTAAGCAGAGGAAAAAAAACGATACAGAGTAGAAAAATAGAGGAAGAGGGAAGGGGTAGAGGTAGAGGTAAAAAGGTAGATGAAGAGGGAAAGTGGAAAGGGAAAGAAGAATGTGATACTAGACAAGGAAAAGACAAATAAATAAAATACTCTGAAACCGAGAAAGACGAAGAGACGTGGTAATAGGAGGAAGAGAAGATAGGGTAAATAAAAGATGCAGAGGAAGGGGAACAGGGAAATAAAAAGGACATAGAAAACGAGGGCGAGGAAAGGAAAAAGGGGAAAGAGAGGGGGACTGATGGGTAGGATATGAAGGGGAAAAAGGGATGAAAATAACTTGAAGATGAGTGGTACGAGGAGGAAGAGCATGCGGCATAGAAAGAGATATCGAGGAAGGAAAAAGGAAGAGGAGGTATGAGAGGATACTAGAGGTGAAAGAAAGGACATAAACTCTCACTGCCAACGTAAACACAAGCTATCCAAGGCTGTTTGTGAGGGTTAAGGAGGATCAAAGGACGGTAGAGTAGTGTTATAATGACATCTAACGGCGGTCAACACTCTTACCATCACACACACACACACACACACACACACACACACACACACTCATAACACCTCCATCTTTTAATTCATTTCTCTTAATTTACATAGAAATGACTGACCAAGCGTAATGAGTAATGAAAAAGAGCGTGGTAATGACGGCACTTCCATCAGAGGATAAATAAAACTGCGAAAGAAGGGGTAAAAAGATAAACCGCAAGGGAAGGGAAAACACACTCTCTCTCTCTCTCTCTCTCTCTCTCTCTCTCTCTCTGAAGACTTGTGTGGGAAGGTTAAGTGGTGGGAAAGAAGAAAATAAGGAGAAATAAGGGTGAGGGTATAAGGGTGCTTTGACGTTTCTCCCTCGCTGCGTCTATTCAAGGAGGTTCCACGTATGCTACAGTCACTGCCCCGCCGTAAGCTTCTCTCACGTTAACTCTTATATATAATGAATCTCTACTATGGTGGGTTCTCGCTGTCCTCTCTTGGCTTCCAACGCCCCCACACCGTAGTTCTTTGACCGTACTCCACGAATCCACTCCTCTTCCTTTTTTTCGATCTCTTTTTTCCGTTCTTTACCTTATGTCCTTTTCCCCTACTTTCTACTCTTGTTCCTTATCTTATTCTTTTTCTTTTGTCTCCTGATAGTGCACCTTTACGTCCCTTCCTTCCCTTCCTCCTGATATTTCTCTTAACATTCTATGAAATCTCTTAATTCTTTCTTTCTTTACGTCTTTTTCCCTTTTCCTATTCATTTTACAAACATCCTTCTCCACTTGTGTCTCCCTCTTAGGTGTTGCCTTTATTTCACGTCTTTCTTGGTAACTTTTACATCTCCCCTTTCGTTCTCTTTCACTTATCCCTTTTTCCTTTTTCCTCGGCTCGCACACATTCCCGGTTCCGGTCCCAATCGTCCCCGATCACTCCCGATAAGCCAGTCGGCGGTTGACCAGCGGTAAGATCGGGAATGGTCGGCGGCAAATCGCTGGTGCACCGCCGGTCAACCCTGATGACCGTAGACGCAGACGACCACAGCCGGTCAATTTTAAAATTTTCAAAAATATCGGGGATGCTCCCGGTCGACCGGCGGTATCGAAAAATACCGGCGGCTGACCGCGGTACACTGGGGGTCAACCGCCGACAACCGGCGGCAGACCGGCGGCAGACCGGCGGTAGACGGTGAGATAACACCTGTGTTTGACCTAGAGATTAGGGAGGAGTGGCATGCGATTAGGCGGCCAGACCCCATTAAAACATCACCTGGTGCGACTCATTTCAGTACCTCCTGGAACATGTCCCTGTCCATGCACATTAGGTTTTTCTTCTCTGCATCCATGTTCTCGCCCACGTTGCCCCACGTCTCTTCTTCTTTTTACTTTTCAATCGTCTATTTTTCAGCAGGTAAGCGAGCATCAACATAATTTGGTCACTATCCACGTCAAATGTAAGGAATTCCATCTCTCGTTCACGAGAGCTGAGGAAAGCCACGGCAAGGTCAGACACATGAATGATCAAAAACACCTGGAGGGGTGTTTATTATACACACTCTTCGCACTTGGTGTGGCAACGAACGTGTTTGATCGTCGACGTGCCGCAGGTCTGCTGCAGGTCTGCCCGCGGTAGACCGGCAGCCTACAGCAGGCTGACCTGCTCCAGTCGTCGGTCGGAGAAATCGAAAATCGTATATGGTTGCCAGTTTATCGGCGGTAAGCCGCCGGTCTGCCTGCTGTACACCGGGAATATTGCCTATTTTGACGGCGGTCAGGACCCGATTGGCTGACCGGGAGTGATCGGGGACGATAGGGACCGGGACCGGGAATGTGTGCGAGCCGCTTTACGCTCCTACCTCCATCTTTCCCCTCTCTCTCTCTTTCCCCTCACACACGCGCATACTCCTTTCATTTGGACTTTGTGGTAACTTTCCCTTCCTCTCTCTCTCTCTCTCTCTCTCTCTCTCTCTCTCTCTCTCTCTCTCTCTCTCTCTCAACGACCTTCACTTACCTCATATCACTTCCCTTGCTATCACACGAGCGGGAGCAGACAAAGAGTGTGTGTGTGTGTGTGTGTGTGTGTGTGTGTGTGTGTGTGTGTGTGTGTGTGTGTGTGTGTGTGTGTGTGTGTGTGTGTGTGTGTGTGTGTGTGTGTGTGTGTGTGTGTGTGTGTGTGTGTGTGTGTGTCTCATTTTTCCCTTTTTCAAATAATCAAATCTTTCCTCGATGTTCTTTGTCACAAATATTTTACCTTAAGCTCTTCTTAATTACGACTGCTTTCCATTATCTCTCTCCCTCAACCGCTGAAATCATTAAATATATTACTTTTCTATTGACTGTTTTTAATCTGTTTCTAGTGCACCTTATCATGTTATCAGTCAAATTCTTCTCCAGCATGTGTCACGCGCTTACTCACTCCTATTCTTTTCCTGTCTCTTGCCCCAGTTTATGAAGTCTTGTCATCCTATTTTCTTTTATCTTGCGTCACGCCTTTCCCTTCCTGTGTTTTTCTCTCGCTTATGATGTCCTGTCACCTCTCCTCGGACAAGCCGCCCACGAACATCCTCAAGATTCCCCGAGAAAGATATAATATCATAGAAGATTTGTCCCCGTATTTACCTTAAACGACGAGACAGTACATAAACCTCTCCAGCAATTAGTCCATATTTACATGTATCTAAATATCAAGAGGCACAAACTTACCAAAATATACTGATCGCAAGTCCTAAAACACGTTGACATTCGCTACACGAGGATCCAAACCCATTAGGAACCCATGTAAGACTCTGTACGAGGCAAACCCAACCCTCCACCCGGTCAGCCCCGCCCTTAACCCCTTAAAAACCGCACATCTATGGTTCCTCCTTCGCCTTCCTTCCCTTATACCTCCCCGACCCATCCATCTCCCATTCTCCACCCCTCCACCTTTCTTCCCTTCCCCTACAAGACAGACCCACCGCTCGCCACCTCCGGCCCCTCCACCTTCCCTCCTAGCGGCCCTCCAACAAACACTCTCCCGCTTCCTCGGACTCCTCCCTCCTTCCTTTGAAAGCGACGGGATAAATTTCTTGTGGAGGTTCGCGTTAGAGGCGTCTGGCGGCCATCCTTCTTGTGGGGTCAATAGCAAGAGTGACCCGCAGTGGAGGCTGATGGTCGGGGTGCCTTTTCTGGCGTGGGGAGGCAGGGAGGGAGAGAGGCAAAGGGAGGGAGGGAGATAAGGAAAAAGGGGAGGAAGAGGGCAGTAGTGGTGATTGTGGCGGTGGAAAGAAAACACGAGGCAGGAGGGATGAGAGGTTAGAGCGATGATGGAGTTTGGGTTTGGCAACGATGTGTTCTAATGCAAGATGATCATTAGTGGAAAAAGTGTGTTGTGTGTGTGTGTGTGTGTGTGTGTGAGAGAGAGAGAGAGAGAGAGAGAGAGAGAGAGAGAGAGAGAGAGAGAGAGAGAGAGAGAGAGAGAGAGAGAGAGAGAGAGAGAGAGAGAGAGAGAGAGAGAGAGAGAGAGAGAGAGAGAGAGAGAGAGAGAGAGAGAGAGAGAGAGAGAGAGAGAGAGAGAGAGAGGGGTACGAACTGAATTAATAATATCTTATCCCCACGCAACAAAGGCCACTTGGTAAGAAGAAGAAAAAGAACTGAATGTAAGGCTGCCGAGGAGGAGGGAAGAGAAGGTCAGGCGGGGTGAGGAAGGAGTGGAGGGAGTGGCGGCTGAGGAGGTGGAGGCAGACGCAGGTGGAGGCGGGTAAATGAATTATCCGAGCCACCTGAGCGACTCCATGCGGTGGTCGTGACGAGAAAAAGATGTAGAGCCTTGAAGGAAGAAGGTTCGAAAGAGAAAAAAGAAAAAAAAAAGGAAAACGATTACCGCCGAGACCGCGTGTGTTCAGTAAATAACAGGCAAAAAAAAAAAATAGTTGCAGAAAGATAAAAAAATATCATGGAGTTCGTAGCATGTGTTAACCTGTAAACTACCTTGTCAGAAAGAAAAATGAACACATCTTTAAGTTTTAGAAATAACGAATCATTACAAAAAAAAAAAACCTTCATAACTTACTACATCAGGCAAATGAAACTTGAGAAAAGAAACTAAATAAATGAAGGTTAACTAGAAAAATAAAGTTGGAAAAGTAAAGTATTCTGATCATCGTTTTTTTTTTTTTTTACTTTAACTTTGCGGAGACCTTGAGATGTTTACTTGTGGGAAAAAAAAGTGTTGGCACGAGTGAGGTGGCGACTATATATGCCGTCAGGAAGGATTAAATATTTCCTTGAAGCGCGTTTTTGCATGATGGCTATCGTGTGTGTGTGTGTGTGTGTGTGTGTGTGTGTGTGTGTAAGAGGACAAAGGAATGAAATACACGCCACCACTTCGATACCCCATGACCTTGACAATCACTACACCACCACCACAACACCACTAACCACAACCACCACCATCGCTGATACCACCACCAAAAATAAACATCACTCTTACCAACATCATCACCAACACACAAACAATCTTAAGGGAGAGTCACAACCGCCAAATCCATGACCGACAATAGTGGTGGTGATGAGGGTGGTGGTGGCGGTAGTGGTGGTGGTGGTGGAGAGGGGGAACTTCCGACAGGTGGCGATTTGACGCGGTGCCGACACTCGTACCCTTGGCCTTTGAGTCGGAGGATACACACGCTCCCCAAGGCCATGGAATTGTTCAGGTTATTTGCCATTTACTGCCCTCCAGGTGCTCACCCAGCTACTTAGTTCGCGACCAGCCCCTGGGAAGCAGCTGGTTAAGGGGCATGGTTGAGCGGTTCCCAGCTGTCATGGTGAAGATTCGAACCCTAGCGTATGGTATGGTGGGTCTGCAGGTAACGAATCAGTCACAGCGACGCCAAATAGGTACTAAATACAAACCTGTCATAGTAGGTCATAACGCCATCATAACTCTCGTATCCACTTTTACCACCACCATCACCATCACTCCCCCCCATCATTATCACCATCACCATCACCATCATCACCATAACATCTACCACCATCATAACCACACCAAAACTACTACGAGGACATAACCAACCAACACCACAGGAGCTTCCATCACCAGCACCACCACAATTAGCACCGTCTCCAGCACACCACCACCACCGTCACCACCACCACCACTACCACCACACAAGCATGTCCACAACCCGCCCTCCGCCACAACTGTCACACCTATCACAGCCACTTCAGCCATTGCATCAATCATTATAACAACATCTACCCACCACTTCTATCACCACTACAATCACACCACCAGAGCCAAAGAGGAAAAAAAAAGCTCATTACAATAAAACGTCATGTCACTGCCGGGCCTCTCCAGACAAACACAGCAATAGGTAAGAAAAAAGAAGAAAAAACATGTCGAACGGTCCCTCCCTTTGATGGGCGTTACCAGTTTCTTTTTTCTTGACGATGGACGGAGGAGGAGTCGCTTGGGACCACCATCACCACCACGACCACAACCATCAATGCCACTACCAAACCCATCACCACAACCACCACCATCACCACAACCACCACCACAAAAACAAAAACAAATGAATCCTGCAAGAACAATACCCTCAGTAATTGACTTTTTCTACCACCACCACCAATACTACTTCTACTACTACTACTACTACTACTACTACTACTACTACTACTACTACTACTACTACTACTACTACTACTACTACTACTACGCTCTCTCTCTCTCTCTCTCTCTCTCTCTCTCTCTCTCTTCGAATGCGATCAGTTATTACTTTTTTAATGCAATTCCTCGCCCGATACGTCCACTTCCTCCTGATGGGCTGTCAATACACGGCCTCGCACACGCACGCACGCCCCTCGCCCCGCCCCGCCTCCTCGGCAGCGCACGACTCCATCATCAAACGCTGTCAAGATTTTTCGCTCTCCTGACATGAGTTAAAGAAAAAAAATATATAGACGAAAAGATTGATGAATGGAGAGACGGCTGGACAGATGTATGAATTGAAAGATAACTAGAGTGGTAGATAAATAGGTAGATTTATATAGACAGATAGGAAGATAGTTAGAAACTTCGATAAAGAAACAAAAAAATATTAAATAAATAAATAAAAATCTTATGACTGTATCAAACGCTTTTCAAAAACGTTCCGTCTCTTGATATGTCTATATATAAATACACAAACATGTAGGTATATATATATATATATATATATATATATATATATATATATATATATATATATATATATATATATATATATATATATATATATATATATATATATATATATATATATATATATATATATATATATATATATATATATATATATATATATATATATATATATATATATATATATATATATATATATATATATATATATATATATATATATATATATATATATATATATAGACTAATAAATAAATAATATCTGATAGGTTGATACATACATATATAATTAATAAATAAGTAAAATCCGTCTCGTGGTATTTCATTGGGTATCGAGAAATTCTCTCATCGAGTGAATATGATGCGACAAGTGAAAGTATCAAAATAAATACATGAAAAGAGAAATGTTAATGTTGTTGAAAACCTTGAAATGTTCCTGACTTCCTGTACATTAGCTTTATTTACATTTTATGTGTAAAGTAAATTTATCTGACAAAACATCATAGGTGTGTGTGTGTGTGTGTGTGTGTGTGTGTGTGTGTGTGTGTGTGTGTGTGTGTGTGTGTGTGTGTGTGTGTGTGTGTGTGTGTGTGTGTATATATATATATATATATATATATATATATATATATATATATATATATATATATATATATATATATATATATATATATATATATATATATATATATATATATATATATATATATAATATACTCATTGATCGCTGAAAACCCAATCATAAAAACATAACTGATAGAAGCAAAATGATTTATAAATTTTTCGCTTCCTTGATGAAATATTAGAAATTACCTTCGCGTCATTAATTTTCAAAAAATTTCACATGAAAATTAATATAATAATCGAAAAAAGGTACCTTGTTTGTAAAATAATAAATAGTTAGGTCATTAAAGTGAAATTCAAAACAATTTTTAAATCTCTCCATTGTCGAGGTAGTTTCTTTCTTGCGTATCTTTAGTAGGAATATGATTAACAAACAAAGAGTGAAAAGTCGAAACAAGATACTGTATAAGTTTCTCGCTCCCTCCATTAAAGCTTCAATCCTTGCTAAATATTGAAATTTCAATCATGAAAAGACTGACTGAAATAAAACTCGCAAAATATTAAAACCCTGAATATAAGAAACCTTAACTCTTGACTAAAAATTAATAATCTTGATGATATTTTGGCCTCACCATAACCTTCATCACAAAATATTTTACGTAGGAAAATGAAATATGGCGGATAGAATAATACATGTGCATATATAAGGAGGGGAAAGGGCAAGAAAAAAAGGATATAATTGCTGGTGTCGGTAACGGTAAATGAAATACAGAGTTAAGTATTTTTTTCGGAAAGAATATGTTAACGTTGAATTTGTTTTTCCCTTAAGGTATTATATGATATGAAACCACCAGCTTACCTCATCAGACCATTATTATTTCCTGAAGCACCAGAAATATTAATACAGAGGAGTTCTAAAAATGAAAATGCTGAAAAGGCCAACTCTTATATGATGTAGAAGCTAAATTATGTAAGCCTCTTCCCTCACCTGGCTCTTATCCACCTGTACAGTCCCCCTCACCCCCCACACACCTGTTCTTCCTTCCCCCTCCACGTCCACGTCGTTACCTCTGCCTTCCCGAGATTTTCCATTTTATTCCAACGATTCTTTCTCGAGACTTCCTTTGTTACAACCCATTTACAAGAGTTGCAATGCCTGGCGACCCATAAGTCTAACATTAATTAAAATTATCTCTACAATGTAATTTGTCGCAACTTACTGCATGAATATGATCACCATATACCCGGAAGAGCAATAAAAATCCTATGAAGCTGAATTCGAAAAGTTTGTCGCCAACTCTTTTTTCATTCTCTTACCGCGGTAAAAATTTAAACTCTTTTAGAAGACAAATACACGGAAAAAGACGAACCATAAGACTAAACTGACTTTTACATCTGGAATCCCCTTTCTTTTGCATTAACGAAGTGGCAGCACACAACGAGGTAAGTATTTTGCTCTTTACAGCTGTGCACTAAGCCATTTTCGTTTGTGTCAATAACAAAAAAGACAGTTTCCCAACTCGAGGATGAAACTGGGACAGTCTGAGAGAAAAAAAAGCTACCCGTTGAGAGAGGCGCTGGACGTTCTATATAAAGTCATCTCTCAGTCCCCACGCCACTCGCCGTCCCTCTGGTCAACCGTGGCATCAAAGGCAGCCGTACATGGCAAGAGAAAGACCGGAGCGAAGTGAAAACCTGTGCACGAGAACCTGGCATTCAGAGGGACGACAAAGGGGCGGCGCACAGAAACCTTCCTCTTAGTTCAGTTACTTTCCGGCGTGTAAGAGTAGGCGGCGCGGCGACCATCTCACAGGCTCACTGAAAGGCCCAGACAACGTTATGGAAGTTCGAGGGAGAGTCACGTAAAGTAAATCCTCTTGACAGGCTGCGGCGGTCCAGCACCCCCTTAGGAAAATGGCGAGGTTTACTGGAGTTGAAAAAATTGCGGAAAACTGCCAGTGTACGATGTCCAGCGAGCCTTAAATTCTGTTGATGGCCACGCGCCGCAGGACGAGGACGCCACGAGAGGAAAAAAACACCGGAGGAGGGCCAGGCCGAGGAGCACTCCCGCTGAGCCGCTGTAAAACGTTTCACATCCGGCAAAACACCAACCACTTTGATCGCCAACATTTTTCAATCCTTCTCCGGGCGGTGCGAGTATCAAAGGCCGGCACACCTGTTGCACGGCATAATGGTCTCCCTGTTTCCCTCCCCGTGTGTCCCCTGATGCCCCTGCCGACACATCCAGCAGCCTCCAGGGACACGCAAACACAAGTAACAACACGACCTGGTACTTGACATGAAAGGCGCGCGTATTTTTTATCCAGCTGGAGGTTAATTGGAGGGAAAACTTGATTGTCAGCTGATTAACGAAGCTTCATAGTCTGTTATCGGTGACGTGAGTGAGGGAAGGCAGGGAGAGACGGAGGGCGGCGGCGGAGAGAGAGTGAAAGGAGCAAAGCACTCGAGGGAGGAGGAAGAAAAGTGATATAATTGATGGCGGGCGAAGACTGAGACACTTGAAGGGAGGAGGACGTGAAGAGCGAACTGTTAATTAGTGATGGAAGGGATCAGGAAGACGGGGATAGGAATGTATGGAATCACACACACACACACACACACACACACACACACACACACACACACACACACACACACACACACATTCTCAGAGCCACTCATAACCACAACAAGACTGGATGTTCACTCCACGTAATGAGTCCTCGTGTCTCTTGTTTCTTCCAGCGGTCGAGCGTTATTGATTAGACCAAAACTTAAAGAGCCGAGCTGAACACAAAAGGTTCCTTCACAGCGCGTACCCTAAAGTGCTCTTAATGACACGAAATCAGGAAGAGAAGGAGGAGGAGGAGACGGAGGAGGAGGAGGAGGAGGAGGAGGAGGAGGAGGAGGTACTCATTGAAGATAAAGGAGAGGGTGATGTAAGAGGAGAGGAAAACACCACCTCACTCTCCCTTATAACCTCCTCCTCTTACTTGGGTTCGCTTGTGGGTCGTCGTGAACTGAGGCGTCACAACCCTGATTCGATGACGGGCGACGTGAAAATCGATGTGACTGTTAAAAAGTAAAGGGGAGAAAAAGAGAAGGAGGAGAGTACTAAAAAAATGACGCACGGGTGTATTAGAAATGGCTGCATGAGTTGTGGAAATAAAAGGCGAAAGAGCTGTTCCGTCGCGGCAGCTGGCCACGCGTGAGACCAACAAACAACACTCTCTTCGACACAAGCAGGCGGGATGCTGGCGGGAGATGAAGATGAAAAACAAAGCTGAAGAGTAGTGGAGGAGGCGATATATTATTCCTGTGATGCTGCTGGATCGCTCTCGAGGCCAAAGAGGGATAAAAGGGAGGAAGGCTGGATGGATGAAGGGTTCGAAGAGGGTGGTTGGTTGGCTGGAGGGAAGGAAAGGGAGAGGAAGGCGAGATGAGGGGACGCATCTGGCTGGAGTGTTTTGAACATTATATTGCTTGGGACGTGGAGAGCGAGGGGTCCAGGGCGCGGGGAGGCGAGGGGAGGCGAGAGGCTGGGGGCGTGATCGTATAAATAAGGCGAGTGGCGGGAGATCATGATGGCGCCGCGCTCGGAGGAGAGATATGGCACTCAAAATTTTATCACCCTTTAATATTTACTGAATCCTGTCAGGCCATATGATATTCAAGGGGGGGAAGTGCTGGTCTCTCTCTCTCTCTCTCTCTCTCTCTCTCTCTCTCTCTCTCTCTCTCTCTCTCTCTCTCTCTCTCTCTCTCTCTCTCTCTCTCTCTCTCTCTCTCTCTCTCTCTCTCTCTCTCTCTCTCTCTCTCTCTCTCTCTCTCTCTCAGCCTCACCTCTACACTATAGTACTAGATATACTCTCGATAAGCCATGTATAGATACTTTAAATTAGGAAGTGAGGCGGACATCAGAAGAGGAGGAGACGATGGAGAAGCATAGCAAAGAGGAGGAAGAGTAGTGAGAGGAAGAGGAATAGAGAAGAAGAGATTCAGGTAACCTCTAAACTCTAAAGCTTCCACCATCCCATCCCTCGTGTGCTGTAGCCGAAGAAGACACAGGAAAGTCTCTCTTAGTTACACGGTCGATCTCCACTACGGCCGCGGCACGGAATTCCTAATAGCCGAGTTGAGGAGGGAAGAGAAGGGAGGAACAAGGGGTGAAAAGGGAAGATGAGGGGTAAGGGCTGACGGCTGAGGGGACCAGTAGGGAGGCAAGGGTAGGAAGGGACATTGGACAAAGGACGAGGGGAGAATTAAGGGCGAGAGGCGAGGGTGAGGGGTGAGCGGTGAGGGATGAGGAGTTAGGGATGACATGTGATGGGTGAAGAGTGAGCTAAGGCAGAGATGCAAGGGATGATGGACAAAGGATGAGGGTTGAGTTAAAGGACGAGAAGCGAGGGTGAGGTGAGGGGTGAGTAAGTGTGAGGGCTGACTAGAAAGAAGGGAGAAGCGAGAAAGGGGTAAGAAGTAAGAGAAGAGAGTTGAGGGTGAACTTAAGACGAGAGGTGAGGGTGAACTTAGGGAGAGAGATGAGGGTGAAGTGTGATGAAAGAGGGATAAGTTTGGTCAAGTTCAACTAGCCACGAGGCATGAAGAAGACTCTGTTGACATGTGTTGAGAGCGGCGGGCCCTCTTGAAGCATGCATCATCATAATCTTTACCTAATGTTCCTCTCGTGCCTCTTATGGCTGGAAAAGTCACCAGTACTGCCCCTACAAAAAACGTTTCTGACCCGTAATAGAAACGTTCGTATTGTGCACGTGAATTTTATTTTATTTGTTACACGCATTTTTTTCATTTTTACATCTGTAAGCGTTTTCAGCAGTCCCGCGAGTGAAATCCAATCGATTGCATGTGAATATTTTTTGCATCATTCCTTTGTACGTTTTTACACGCCATGTGCTACATTTTTTTGTTGCCGAGTAATATATTTATAGTCCCCTTTTTTCTATAGCTATCAGAAATACATTTTATTTACTTACTGAATTATTTATCTGTTATATTTTTGCTGCTAGTATCATTGATTAAAAGGCTCCCAGTATGCTCCTTACACAGACAGGTGTAAGTGTTACGAAGTGCTATACTTTCCTATCTAGTGAATATACTTTCTTTAAAGCCTTTCACCGTCTTGGCCACCTGTGGAGCTCTTTCTTCTCTTCCTGCAAAGCAGCAAGAACCCAGCTGCTGCTTCAGGACCAGGAGAGTCTTAGTGTGTCGCTGACAGACGTGCATTACTTGCGAGGGTGTGCAAATCCTGTCCTGTGCAGATGCCTGTCCTCCCGCAGAAAAAGATTTCTTTACTATTTCCAGATATTGATTTGTATAACTGTTTCATTATAGAGAATTTTGATGTGCGTAGCAAAAATGACTCTCGATGTTTATTTCTCCTGAACAAACAACTATACGCTCTAAGAATTTCTCTCTATTCATTGTTTTGGAAGTGGTGTTAAATTCACCAGGATATCTAGTCATCAAAACTTGCGGGGTTTAGAGAAATCTACTGTCACCTTCGCCTTTCCTTTGCCGATCCAGGGCAGAAGCAGCTGCAGCGGCGTCTGAAATCTCCCTCCCGACGCGCCTCGCTTCGGGACCCGCTCGCCTAAGAGGTGTGAACGAGGGCTGCAACGAAACTTTTCTCGGCATGGCAGTGTAAATACCGCGGCGCCTCCCTTATTCTGCAGCGGAGTTACGAATTCTCCAGCCCTGAGCCGGAGTGCTTTAACAGCCTTTCCTTGTGTTTGGGCCGGAACAAACTGTCAAGACTTTGTGCATTACTTTAACTTTTGTATCACTCCCTTCTCGATTTTCTTCACTTATTGCAAATCACCTGCTGGAGTCCTGGAAGAGCTGTATCACATAAGCTTAAACATCAGCAGTACATTTAATTCACCGGGCATAATGGAGAGCTAATCTATTCGGTACGTGCAAGAGAACCATCATTTCCTAATACGGGCGAGTCATATGATGTTCAATATCTGCTGATTACAGGACATCCATCTTTTTTTCATTGGTTCTTTCTTCATTTAGTCACTGCACGTCTTGCAGATCGTATGTAAACTTTTGTTAAATCCCCGTTTTATAGAAATATCCGTACTATCACGGTACACCCACACCCACACGCCCACACCCACACCCATACCCACACCCTTTAACGCTAACGGGGGAGGGTCAAAGGCTATATTCACTTTGTAAACTCCCTTCCTCTCAAGTTACCGAGTTGGGCCGCACTTCTTTCTCGCTTCTTTTCCTAATCTTTCAAAGCCCCGCAAGATAATTTACTCGCTCTTAACTACTCCCTCACCCTCTTTTTTGATGCGCGAGTTAACCCGTACCGCCACTACTTCCGTACTTTTTCCTCTTAACTTCTAAAACAAACTCGATGTGTCTTTACCAACTATCTTTTCTCACATTTTTGGTTGTTGAAGCATTTAAAAAGAGGAGTATCAGATCACCCTGAAATAAAAAAATAAAAAAAGGCTATTGAATTCCTTTTACTCCTCCTTAACTATCTTTGTTTTTAAGGAAAAGCGTCAAGCAAACATTCTTACTTTTTTCATCCCTTCCTTTAATGTACTGTGTTTGCCTCTTAGAATGGAAGCCCTTTATTTTTCTTTCATCACTGCCAGCATCCGCGTCACACACCAGCATCCGCGTCACACACTCCATCACCATTATCTTCCATTCATCCCCCGTCGTGGCATCTTCCTCCCCGCGGTAGGGAATTTACCGTTCCTCCTCCTCCCCCTAACCTTTCCCGTCTGTCAGGGGAAGACACAGTACGGATATTAATTACTCTTTTTGGTTATCCCCCGCTGGTATTGTTCACCTCTCCCCATTCACATTTAACTTGGTTCTTTATTACTATGACTTTCTTTTACTTATTTTATCTTTTTCTTTACTGACGTCTCGTGCTTCCCTTCGCTTTTTTTTTTGCTTTAAGAGTTCTCCCCGCTTTCCCATTGTTTTTCTTTTATTTCCCTTTTACCAACCTCTCGCTAAACCCTCTTATTTTCTTCATGTTTCGCTAGTTTCATGCTCTCTCTTTTATTCCGCCACAAACACCATCTCCTACTCTTCCTCTTCTTCATCTTATATAGTTTTAATTTTCCTCCTCGTCCTTTTCCAACGTCCTCCTCCTTCTTCCTTATCTCCCAATCCTCCTACTTTTCCTCCTCCTCCTATATTGTTAATCTAGAATAGCCTTCTCTTAGTTCTTTCTTTTCTGTTAAATATCTATGTCCTGTTTTCCATAAGATGTTGTCTTCTATCTATTTTCTGCTTACATGTGGGCGGAGGGAATGGTGGGTGGGGAGAAGCCTTCTGTTCTATCCTGTCCTTCCACACGTAGTCTATCAGTCGTATCAGTACTCCAATAGATACCCTCGTCTCCTAATATCTTTCTCCCTATATATTCCTATGTATATGTATTTCTTCTCCTCCAAGGAAGCCATCGCACTCTAGCCGCTCGTGTAAGCTGTCGAAGTATACTCGTATCAAAAAGCTGCCTCAGAACACTCTTTGATCCTCCTTTTTATTGCTGGCATCCTGAATAATCTGTTTATCCTCTTCCCGTATTTCCTTCACACGACTCTCTCTCTCTCTCTCTCTCTCTCTCTCTCTCTCTCTCTCTCTCTCTCTCTCTCTCTCTCTCTCTCTCTCTCTCTCTCTCTCTCTCTCTCTCTCTCTCTCTCTCTCTCTCTCTCTCTCTCTCTCTCTCTCTCGTCTTCAAGTTGGAAAGGAGTTTATCTTGCCGTCTTTCCTTTCGTCTCTTAATTGCCCTCTTCATCCAATTATCTTTTTCTTTGACTCCTCCATAGTTCCTCCTGTGAGTTCCCATCAAAAGAATTCTGTCATCTCAATGCTGTTATGGTA
Organism: Eriocheir sinensis; assembly: GCF_024679095.1. Classification (NCBI taxonomy): domain Eukaryota; kingdom Metazoa; phylum Arthropoda; class Malacostraca; order Decapoda; family Varunidae; genus Eriocheir; species Eriocheir sinensis. Next base: position 8,937,192 of record NC_066523.1, on the reverse strand, counting down.
CTTCTTGTTCCTTTCTTTTTCTCTATTTCCTACTTGTATTTCCTTATTCCGGATTTTCTACTTATCATTTGTGCACTCTCTTGTAAGTAATTCGAATATCTTTTCCTTCCTTTTTCTCTTCCTCCCCCTCATCTTCATCCCTCTGCTCCTCACTTGCTTCTTCCTGCGGCACAACACACACAACAAAAATCAGCACACGACTTGGGACGACTTAGGAAACTTGCGTCAAAGCGGCTGGTCTTATGTAAACAAAAGACGCGCGTCTCTGTGAGGGGGAAGACCTCTTGGCGTCACCATGGCAACGGAAACGTGGAAGTGCCTCTGACTGGATGTGTGTGTGTGTGTGTGTGTGTGTGTGTGTGTGTGTGTGTTGCGCCTACTTGCTGGTCATGTACTACTGTTATTATACGCAGCAAATTTATTAGCAAATAAAATGATACACAGATTGTTTCCACAGTTTTGATGATTCAACAATAAATATACATTGCAGCAATAAACATCTACTACAAAGTTATCATCAGCATAAAAAATCAAGGGACTGTGTATGTGTGATGTGTGTGATGTGTGTGTGTGTGTGTGTGTGTGTGTGTGTGTGTGTGTGTGTGTGTGTGTGTGTGTGTGTGTGTGTGTGTGTGTGTGTGTGTGTGTGTGTGAGTGTGAGTGTGAATGTGCGTGTGTGTGTGTGTGTATGTGTGTGTGTGTGTGCGTTTGGCAAGATTTTCAAGCACATGCAGCGGCTCATCTTGACTCAGCCGTCCCTCAGTTAATAATGAACTGCGTCAACATTTCCTCAGACATTAAGAAAGTTCTTGGCTTAAGGGTTTCATCATATATTACGTTGAGTGGTTGGGGTTCCCCGGCGCGGCCATCGGAGTGAAAGCAGAATCTATTTGATGAACCACTTATGTGTGCGATGACCTTATCCGTCGACTGTGTGTGTGCCTCGATGCTGGGGATGGCAACATACACACACACACACACACACACACACACACACACACACAACCAGTTTCATCTACAAATTGTTGAAGACCTTCATATCACAGACTAATTTGATCTCGTCCTGGAGTCGGGGAGCCGCGCGGAGCCAATAACACTAGCACAACTTCCCACCCCACCGACAGGGCACAAAAGTCGTCTGCCCCTTTAGTTGGAAGACCGCCGCTGTCATCGGGGCCTTGCTTAGGGCACGTCAAGACCTCAGGTGAATCCATTATACGAGTGAATGTTTTTTTTTTTTATTACGGGAAAGGAAATAAGTCAGTAAATAGAAATAAAGATAATAAAAAAAACTAAAGACCACTTCCCACCAGTCGCTGGAAAAACAGACAAACATGCATTCGGTAACGCATCTGGTAAAAAGAAAAAACAAATATTATATCAGCAATCTATGAGCTTATACGAAGAACAGAGAAAATGTTAAGACGCGAAGCAAGAAAACGAGGTTGAATCCTACAACAACATGATATCCGGCCATACGAGCAAAGACAAATAGATAAACAACACCTTAAAACCATCAAATCTTTATCTTCTTGAGGCAAAAATTATCCCATGAATGCTTACTCCTTTGTCGTGGGAGATGAGTCACAGACATCTCTAAAAACAATGCCAGCTTTCGTTGCATTGCTGATAATAACACCCTCAACACGCTGTTACGTAGAAAAGAAGACAATGAAAGATGCCAGTGATCAAATTTCGTTCCAAAGGCGTCTTGAGTAACAATATAGCGCCAGGGTAAACACCATCTGTCTCATTTATAAACAAACATTGGACAACGCTTAATTCAGCAGGTGGTGAAGAAATTCTCAAGAGAAAGTGGCCTGAATACAACAGTTCTCCTTTTCTTTTCCCCGACAACGCATATTCGTAAAGTTCACTGAAAAAAAACTATTGATTACTGACAGCATATCCAATGTTCTTCAAACTTTTACGGCGACCAAGTTACATTTCATTCATATCCCTCACGACTTCTTTGTGCCTTCCTCTACCTGACATATATTTGTAAAGAAATGGCAACTCACTGAGCTGTCTCACGACCCATTAATAAGTCGCAACCCATAGTTAGGAGAACCCTGTTGAAGATATCGTTCATTACAAGATGCTACTCAACTCCTTACGTTCCTAGTTTCGAAATACTCCATCTTTTAATAATTTACTGGGTATTTACTCAATGTTTAAACGTAAAATACTGGAAAAAGGTTCCCAATACTAAATTTTCCTGATAAATCAAGTTTCCTCAGATAGGCTTCCTGTCTTCCGTTGAGGTTGAAATAAATAAAAAAAATCGTCAGGGGTCGTCGGCCACCTGCTGCTGAAAAGACCCATCCCGTCCGCCACAGCAGCCGAACTGGTGCCCGACAACTCAGAAGAACTCGAGTTATTTCAAGGAAAAAAGTTGCCGTTCCATTGTTGTCCAGAGAAAACCTATTAGCAGGAGAGGACCACTAGCGGTTTGGGAGCCCAGTGGAGCGCTGCGTCCCACTGTCCCGCGGTCACCACCCGGCCGGCCTGAAAGATTGGTCTACCCACAGTTCTTTTTTTGGGAGCCGCTGCAGTAAAACACAACACCGATCCCGAGTCTGAAAGTGTGTGTGTGTGTGTGTGTGTGTGTGTGTGTGTGTGTGTGTGTGTGTGTGTGTGTGTGTGTGTGTGTTTTAGTGGTTGAGAGAGAGAGAGAGAGAGAGAGAGAGAGAGAGAGAGAGAGAGAGAGAGAGAGAGAGAGAGAGAGAGAGAGAGAGAGAGAGAGAGAGAGAGAGAGAGAGAGAGAGAGAGAGAGAGAGAGAGAGAGAGAGAGAATCAACAAACAAATACATTGAAAAAGAACAAAAAGAAAAGAGTAAATAAAAGAGATAAGAGACAGAAACTGCACACCGGAACACACACACACACACACACACACACACACACACACACACACACACACGTACATAAGTCTCCGTATGCTCTCCGCTTGGTGTCAGGCTCAGCGCCAAGAAATGTATGCCAAGATTTCCCGCAGGACTCACTCGTCATACACACACACACACACACACACACACACACACACACACACACACACACACACACACACACACATGTCTATCAAAGCTCAAATGGCGTTCCTTGTCCAGATAATTACCTAACAATACCTCTCCGCTTTGCTGGTCTTCACGCTGTCCAGGCCGCTGACTCAAGACAAGAGGAAGCTCGTGCTCTTGGGCTGATCTGCATGTGCTCCCCTCACTTCACACACCCTCATCCGCCTCACCAGACACCTGCGCCGCCACCACATGATGGGCCCTTCACCCGGCGACCACCTCTTCCTTGTGAATCTTTGCCGCACCAGTATCTTATAATTTACATGACATTAGCAAATTTTTGATCATCAAATTGGCTACTAAATTTGTGCTGTTCTCCCGTGTTTCCCAGTCATGCGTCACGTAACGATTGCTTTATATTACAGGCAGACAGACGGGTTGAGCAATATGTACAGATATACACACCCAGACACATGCTATCATATACAAGAGTAGACACTCACGCAATCATGCACAGACAACTTAATAGCTACATGCAATCAGTCAGGAAGACACGCGTGTGCAAATAAACCTATCCACGCTCCTTTAGTGAAGCAAAGGATTAAATTGCATCGTAGAATTATTAAAAAAGCAAAGCAAAGCAATTTTGGAATGCTCGCAGATTCCAATGGTTTTTCAATAAACATCAAATGAAACAGCTGCGCAGCGTGTATTTGACAAGCAATGGAACAGTTGTCGCATACAAAACAATTCATTGGTAATTTTGTGTGCGTGCTTGGAGGTGTGTGTGTGTGTGTGTGTGTGTGTGTGTGTGTGTGTGTGTGTGTGTGTGTGTGTGTGTGTATTGCTCCACTTCATATTCATGCAGTAAGCAAATACATTTCCCTTATATTTACTCTTATGACTTTTCGTTTCAGCTTTTGCGTCAGCGTCAGTTACCTTGAGGGAGAGAAAAATACAGGGCTGGACAGGGACATGAGAGAGCAAGGGGACACACACACACACACACACACACACACACACACACACACACACACACACACACACACACACACACGAACCAAGACACACACCACCATTGCCGTGTACACCAGCCAAACAACAAAGCTGCGTCTTACATTGACGTTCCCCTAAAAAATGCATACAATCTGAATCCATTTTTTTCCCGTGCTCATGAATCTGAAACTGCGCGTGCATGGCTTGACATACTACCACCAGTCCGTTGTAAAAGAAACGTGACTCACTGTTTGCTGTATTTCTCTCCTCTGAAACTTATCTCTGAATTTAACCACTTAATACTCTTTTTTTTATTTATCTTCCCTCTCCTTAGCAACCTCAGGCACACTTAGGTCTATGTAACCGTCACCTCGCCTGCTGTATTAGTTGTATTTGTTGTAGTTCCTTACCGGCAAAGCAACTTTAAATTTAGCCACTTTTTTCTTTCATCATTTCTCCTCTCCTTTTCGCCTCCCTCCGCCTTCTAAGCAATGCAAGCAAAACCTGTGTCATCGGTTTTTTATTTCAACATCTCAGCCTATAACACCGGTAGGCTTTCTTCAGGGGCCTGGTGGTCGGCCCAAGCCCGTCATGGCGCGCGCAGGCAATTTTTATAGTGGCGCCATTTATACTTGGCTCATGCTGCCACCCGGAACTCATTCTTGATTCACTGGACGGTTTCTTCTAGAGTCCGGGTTGATGGGTGGTCTTCTGGACAGTATGTGGGTAGTCTTAGGCCACTCGGCGGTGACTGAAAAATCAGAGGTGGTAGCGTGGGGATTCGAATCGACGTTGGCCAATGCGTGATAAATGCTGGCCCCGCACGCAAACCACTCAGCCACCGCCTACCGCCTTGTTTGCTGCAGTGGTTGTATTTGTTGTAGTCCCTTACCGGTAGAGCAACACTAAATCTTGCTACCTTGTTTTCGTTCTTTGTTTCTCCATCATTCCTTTTTACCTTCCCCCCCCCCCTCCAGCCTTCGAAGCAATAAAAGGTAGCTCCGTATCACTCTCGCCTCGCCTGATGTATTGGTTGTATTTCTTGTATTCCTTAACCGGCAGAACAACATTAAATTTTACCACTTTTTTTCCTTTCTACGCTCTCCATCATTTTCTTTCACCTCCCTCCGCCTTCCAAGCAATGCCAGCAAGCCCCTTGAGCAACCGTCGCCTCGCCTGATGTATTGGTGGCGTTCCAGGACAAACACGCCACCGGGTCGACCTTCGCAACACAACACAACACAAAAGCAACACAGCAGCAACCCTCAGGCGCTCGTCGCACATCGACCCGCACGCCCACAGCCGCCGCCTTCCTGTTTATATGCAAAAGTTAAGCTTAACACCTGCCCAGCACCTGCCGCGCCTCTGCTCCCCCTCCTCCCCTCTTCCTGGGTGTCCTCCTGTCACACCGCTTCATTATATCGTCTTCCCTTTCTCGCTTGACTGGCTGTGTCCTTCATGCCTCACGATACCCTCCTGCTGCTCTTCTGTTCCACTTAACTCTGCGTCACACGGGCTCTTTTTGTCCTTGGCGACCACCTAAACTGTCTGCATTGCTTCATTCATCAATACAGACACGTGCTGCATTCAAGGGTTAATTAAAACACATACTTTCACTCAGGCTACCACGTTTTCAATTAAGTGACGTTCTTATTGTCCTCACCAGAAAACTCACGATGTTAAAATTCTTCCCGTGCCGGGAATCGAACCCGGGCCTCGCGGGTGAGAGCCGCGTATCCTAGCCACTAGACCACACGGGACTGATAATCACAGAAAACTTTTATCTCTGTCTCTCTCTCTCTCTCTCTCTCTCTCTCTTGGAGGGATGTTCATGCCTCACGATACCTTCTCTCTAACACTAATAAAAGCCCACCGTGGTTTAATAGCGAAATTAAACAATCAGTCAATGAGAGAAAATTGTTTTACAGGTTAAAGAAAGAACAAAGCACGCGCGAAAATATTAGACTTTATAATGATGCCAGGCGACGAGTAAAAAGATTAGTTTGTCAGGTAAAGCGTAGATATGAAGAAAATAATGCAGCCAACTGTAAAAATAATCCGAAATCTTTCTTCAGTTACATAAACATCAGAAAGGCGATCAAAAGTGGTATTGGACCTTTAACAAACAGCGACGGTACACTAGTGACTGACAGCAAACACATTGCAAGCCTCTTAAACAATTACTTTTCCTCGGTGTTTAATACTAACAGTCTTCCTCCCACTACCACCAACACCAGAACAATTGTAAATCTCGAGCATGCATTGCTTAATTTTGAAATAACAACCGATGAAGTCCTTAAAGCTCTCCATTCACTTAAAACAAATAAAAAGTCCTGGACCCGACAAAGTATATCCTATACTGCTTAAAGAAACAAAAAGCGAAATACTCTGCTCCCTCACTACCGAATTCAATTTGTCCTTGCGACAAGGCATCGTCCCTTCGGATTGGAAAAAGGCTAACGTGACACCGATTTTTAAGAAAGGAGACAAAAAATTACCAGGTAACTACCGACCCATTAGTCTAACTTCAGTTGTAGGTAAGCTACTCGAGAGCATAATTAGAGACAAAATTGTGAGTTACCTCGAAAGCCACTCATTAATTGGGGATTCACAACATGGCTTCCGTAACAAAAGATCCTGCCTGTCAAACCTATTGACCTTTTATAACGATCTCTTCTCAGTTTATGACGTAACCAAATAATTGGACGTAGTCTATCTTGATTTCCAGAAAGCGTTCGATAAAGTCCCACATCATAAATTACTTTATAAATTAAAGCAAAAAGGTATTGACGGTCAAGTAAACCAATGGATCGCGAATTGGTTGAGCAAGAGACAACAAAGAGTTGTGATTGACGGATTTAACTCAGAGTGGGCTCCGGTCACTAGTGGCGTCCTTCAGGGCTTGGTTCTTGGCCCAGTGCTCTTCATTATTTACATCAACGATGTGGATGTTGGACTCAATAATCGCATTAGTAAATTTGCAGACGACACAAAGATTGGTAACTCGGTTCTCACTGACGAAGACAGGCAAAGCCTCCAAGAGGATTTGCACAAAATTTCAGCTTGGTCGGATAAATGGGAGATGTCCTTTTACGTAGACAAGTGCCAGGTCCTTCAAGTTGGAACAAAAAATAAGAAGTTCGATTACGAAATGCGCGGCGTTAAACTCAAAAGCGTTCAATGCGTTAAGGACCTGGGGGTCAAAATCGCGTCAAACCTCAAATTCTCACATCAGTGCATCGATGCAGCAAATAAAGCGAACAAAATGTTGGGCTTCATTAAAAGAAACTTTTTGTTCAAGAATAAAGATGTAATACTTCCGTTCTACAATAGTTTAGTCAGACCCCACTTGGAATATGAGGTACAGATTTGGTCTCCCCACCATGCAGAGGACATTGCTAAATTAGAAGGTGTTCAGCGTCGAGCAACAAAAATGATCCCTTCCTTGCGCAACAAATCCTTCGAAGAACGGCTTTCCACCCTTAACATGTTCTCTCTTGAGAAACGTCGCCTCCGAGGAAAACTGATCGAATGTTTTAAAATACTTAATGGTTTCACGAATATAGACAGAACAAAATTGTTTATGATCGATGACACTTTACGAACGAGGAACAATGGCATAAAACTCAAATGAAGACAAGTAAATTCAGACTGCACCAAATTTTTCTTCACCAACATTGTAGTGCGAGAATGGAATAAGCTCCCACCATCAGTGGTCCAGTGTAACACGATTGACTCCTTTAAAAACAAGCTCGACCGTCACTTCCTTCAACTTAATATTAACTAGAGTAGAAAAGCAACGTTTAGGAGCCATCTGATTAATGTAGAATCACTTAGGTTTAAGGACAGACCACCTAGTCTGGACCATGGGGTCTGTGTGGTCTGATTTTCTATGTAATTTTATGTAATTCTCAATTAGCCCCAAAACAGACACTGAATAAGGATGGTGGGCGAGTGGTGAGCCGTGGGTCGGGGAAGGGGGTGGGGGGGGTAGGGGAGGGGGAAGGCGAGGACTCCCTCGTTCCTGAGTAATTCCTTTCCATCACCTGTCTGGTCATGGGTACTCGCATATTGACGACCTGCGATACTCGAGCTGTGGCAAGCGGCTTTACACTCATAAATACACCTTCACACACACACGCGCTCTCTCTCTCTCTCTCTCTCTCTCTCTCGTATTCATGAATGTTCGATCCTTGTAGGCCGACCAAAGACTTCCCATTTAGGGGTCTGGACCGAGCCACCTTGAGAAATAAAGAGACTGAGTAAGTCCGTGGATAATTTATTCTAATCGACTTGAGGACATTCTTGGTGCGGCCGGCGGGGAGGGTTGCCTTTAACGCGGCATTCCACGCACCTTGACAACAGAGGTAATGGGAGGAAAGGCCTTAGAGAGCGACAGCGGTGGAGGTTTCAAGTTCCCCTCAGCCCTTTCCCTTTCCTGCTCCCGAAGGACTACTTAACTTGCAACAATGCTTAACTCGTGTGGTCCCCAAAGGATGTGAGGATCGACACTTGGGGAGGAGGACTCAGGTTGCATGAGGCGGGGTAGCAACGAGCACTGATTCGCGTTCTTGTCCTGGTTTATCTATGAATCTGCTAATAAAGCAGTGATGCTTAAGGCGCACTACAGAAAGAGTGAATGGCATGAATTGTTTTAGAATATACAATTTTGATTTACTTGAGAAACTTCTTCCTTGTATAAAATTTTAATCTGCATCTACATTTTCGTGTGCATTATCGCAAACTGCGGAACGTATTCGTGATTGTTGCAAATGCAAAGTGTCTCGGTTGCTTTAACATTATACAAATTAGCTGCTGACACATATTACTAAATAACACTCTGCAAACACAGATGTAAGCAAATACACATACTTGTGAAGACAAACAACTGCCCCCATAACTTTAGGCGGCAAGAGAATGCGCGAGACACTAATGGTTTTTATTCGTGCCGCCTCGCCATCACCAGGCGGATCGCGACGTGTATTTCTGGCGGTGAAGACTGCGTGGGGGACCAAGGCTGTTTTCACGTGACGTCACACTGAAACAACAGACATTGGAGATGCGCTTCCGAGGGACCACTGAGGGACGAGGTGCATGTTTAAAATATCAAAGACTGAATATGCCAAAATGCCGCTATTTTGTTGAGTTATTGGGCGTGTAAAAAGATATAATAACACATGCAGGAACGCTGAAGAAAGTGGCCGCTAACTTGGCAAAAGTTCACTCATCAGAGGCTGGGAAAAGGCATCTCCTTGTGTGTTGTGATAATTTCTGTAGTGGTTAGTATAGCATTATTTTTCTTTTATTTAACGCATACATTTCAATAACCATAATTTAACATCAAAACTAGGTGTGACACGCGGCAGTGTGACGCACCACGTGCACCGCCCTGGCCACAACACGCACCATGCATCTGATCTTTGGTACATGGATTGGAGGAACTCGTTATACTATGAAAAACATTCTGCTTCTATTATCAGTGATATCTGTTACACAACTAACCTTGCCAAATTCAAGGTAAACGATTCTAAGTCAATCTTACCCAAGCTATCCCAATCCACCAAGCCATTTTTTACCTACGGAATATTTTTATTTTTTTTACCGTAACCATTTATCGTTCTTACCATACGAACTATTCTTCTGTTGCCATATAAAAAAAATGTGTTTTAAACATTTTACTTGTTATTTTTGTTGATGTTGTTGAGCAGCTGCAGCAGCTGTTGCTGCAGTTGCTACGGCTACTAACACCACAGGTACTTATCTGATAACCCCCTCCACCACCCCCTCCGCCGCCCTTCCACCCCCTTTGCCGCCCTTCCACCCTCGCCACTGCCACCACATAATCATCCCTGTTTCAAACAGGATAGGCCAGGGGCAGAGACTAATTTACCGACCTCCTTTTTCCTTCTCTCCCTTCTCTTCCTCTTCTTCTTCCTCCTCCTGCCACTACAAATATTTTCAGAGGTGGAATCTTCTACCCATCTCATCCCATTCCTTTCCCGTCTCTCAGCAGTTTGCTCGCTTCTCCCCTTACGCTGTGGTGCCCGCCTCCCCTCCTGCCCTTCCTCCTACCTCACATTCCAGATTCCCCTTCATCACATTTCCTCTCCATTTCGACACAACTGCCAATTCCTCAAGACATCTGAGCCTTGCTCCCCAACACTGACACGCAAAGCAATTCGGTAAAGTAGAAAAAAAAGGTGACGAAAATATATAAGAACACGGATTTCGTCTAATATTCGTTATAATCGCAGACCTTTGAAGCGTTTCGTTAGGTGTTCTATGAGGCGGCGGACATACCTCCTTCCCTCTCCCACAGATCTTCGTCTTCCCATCTCCTCAATTACGGGAGCGGTGCCTTGGAATTAGCCAGACGAATCTTCCGCTTTCCTCTCCACTCCCTCTTTCGTTTCTCTTACCGCGCGGCTCAGTACAGGATCTCCCGTCAATTGACAGAATATATTTGCATGTTTAGCCCTACACCCGGCGCTGGGCGGGCGTGTGGGCTCGTGTTTACATCAGGGCTGGAGTTGAGGCCCCACTATTTTACCCACCTAGAGAACCCCCCTAAACCCCTATTACCCCCTCCCCAGCTCTACCTCCTACTCCCCTCTCCCTATCCACGCCATCGATGCCGCGGTGAACATTTTTTTTCTTCTAGATACAATCCTTAAACATCACCATCCACCACCACCATTATCATCACCACCACCACCATCATCTCAACCAACGACAGAAACTACAAGAAAATGGTGTCACATTGGTCTTGAAGTTGATAAAAAAGTAATAGATAGTACTAGTAAAAAGTTATATCAGTAATACAAGAAAACATTGATTGGATAAAAAAGTAATAAAAATGATAATTACAATAATATGAGACGTTGCTGACAGAATGGAGGAATGTGTGTGTGTGCGCATGTGTGTGTGTGTGTGTGTGTGTGTGTGTGTGTGTGTGTGTGTGTGTGTGTGTGTAAGGGGATGTATGTACGAGGACAGGTGTGGTGTGGTAAGCGCCCCTCCCTCCTCCCTCCTGTTCACATACATAAAAAAAAAAAAAAAAAAAAAAAAACTGTGCACAGTCTTGTCATACACGTATACACTCTCCACGGGTTACAAAGAAAGCGTTTCGCCAAGGTTATTTGCGCACCAAGGTTAATCGAGAAGCAACGAACACAAACACTAATCTTGCAGTGATAGCGCACGTGAGGAGCACCGAGAGAGGGTTTAAAGGGGCTGCATCCGCCTCCACTGTTACACTCGACGAGAGGCGCCACGCAGCTCCACGGCCTACCTCTGTGCGTGTGCCAGCAGCATCCAGGCAGCGACAATGGAAATTCATGCACGTGACCCCTGGCATAAGCTTCCCTTTGTCTCCTTTTATGATGCAACAATTTGTAGTAATTGTGTGGAGCCTGATGTGTCACAAAAATATTTATCTCACTTGAGAGTAAATGAGATTGATAAGTTTTATCCCCAAAACGATATTTTCCCACTACCACTGATTATCAGGTCATGGTCTCCTCTGTACTAGCGCTTCAGTAGTGTTGTTGCTGACATGGACGGTGCCGCGTCTAAAACTTTGTGAGGCTGTTAGAGGCGTCACGATGAAGTGAAAGCGCCCGGACCAGGGTCGGAAGGGAGAGTGAGGCGGGATCGAGGGTGGAAGTTCTGGATATGTGCAGGATGATGTAATGGTGATAGGGGTGAGTGGAGGGGTATAATGTCCGTACAATACCTTCATGCGTAATTTCTCATTTATTATCACGGCCTCTGGTGAGGCATCATCTCTTTCCGCATTACAAAGGTATTTCTAAAAACCGCCGCTCAGGTATACTTTGGTGAGTGGCCGTCAGGAGGGCGCGGCAGAGCAGCGGCACAGTATGGAGGAGGCTTTCCGGCGGAAGTAGCGTGGGGCGGGACCCTCCTTCAGACTAAGGAAAGGAACAGACGTCTTGTTATTTAACACCTTACACAACCGTCCGGTGTGCGGGCAGCTGCCGCTTTTCGGCCATGCTGAGGGCAGCGACGACCGTATTTCCGCATGGCCCGGTGCTGCTGGGCGCGCGGCGGTCGGGAGGGTGGCTGCCCGCCCCTTCCCCTCATCGGCTCTCCGTCTGCCGCTGGGTTTACACATCACAGAATATGCATGAGAGCGTGGCTCTTCAGGCACTGGTCGGAGCCCAGTTAAGTACTTCACAGATATGCATTTTCGGGGTACATTAACCGTGAAGTGGGTCGAAACTTCACGAATATATAAAGGTTGGAGTCTAATGAGAACCTGAATTTTGCAGGAGATTCATTTTATGAGCTAAAATCAGCTTTGAACAAATACAGTATCGTGTTAAAATAGCCACTGTTTAACTCAAGCACAATATGGTGCAGAAATTTTGCAAGGCCCGGCCTTGCAGCATGTGTTGCAGCCTCCGCCAGCAGGTTCTGCCGTGCCGGCCAGCGGGCTGTTGTTATAGCACAACCGTGGCAACAAAGGTGGCCTGTCCGGTATGATCCTGAACAGAGAGGTTCTTGGATGGCAACAAAGTCGTTACGCACCCTCGTTGATGGTGGTGGGCTGTGACACACGCATGGTTTCCCTTGCGAAGGAACCTGAATCCCGCTTCAGAAAGGTTCGAAAGGACAGCTCGTTTTCATCAACAGCAATTCAAGAATCTCTTTGGCAAAAAATACATGTACTAAGTCACCCGAGGGAGCCGCCGTTCTCCAACCCAGCTCACCATTAGTTTTATATGATCTGCAAACAGGATTTGGTTTATTAGCTTGTGTTTAGCGTTTACTTGCTGATACAGAGATTAGATATCGTAATTTCTGTCACAGGTAAGGATGGAACAAAGAATGTGCAGAAGAAAATATTGTTGTAAGACTTGACCAATGCAAATACCACGTACCAGTTACCGATGGGAGGGTGAGGCAAAGGCTGTATGTACACAAAAAAACTTATGAAATGAGCATTGTCATTAGTCCATTGCATACAAAGAAAATATCCCGACTAGCTGACAAATAAAAATAATGACGCTGAATGACTTACCTAACGTGTATAATGCCTGTAACCATAATAGCCGATGTGGGAATGGAGGAAGCTGTGCACACACACACACACACACACACACACACACACACACACACACACACACACACACACACACCACACTCACACACACACGGAACAATCATTACCGTCATTAAGGCTTATACAATGAAAAACTTTGAAGAGTTAACTGGTAACAACAATTCTCATCTCGAGGTACTGTTTGAAAGCTGCGAAGGACCAGACTCGCCGTGCCCTCAATACCGTCCTCCTTTCGAACCACTAACCTCAAAACACACTCGAACGCTGCAATGGGCCATCTCAGGTATTAGAAAATAAGGCAATAAATCCCCTGTTTAATATTTGATGATCTCGGGTTCACGACTTTTGACCCATACTAACGTTGATGGTCAAGAAGAAATGGATATTTATTCTTACTCTACCATAGGAACTCATAATAATATGTTGTTTTTCACGAAACCGCAGAAAAACATATCATTGTTAAAGGGACTATATTATGAAAAATGCAAGAATACTAAAAGAGAGGATGAATACCCGTAGACCAGAGAATAAGGAAACGAAACCCTGGCTGAATAGGTAACTTTTCTTTGAAGCTCCGAAAATGTAAAGACTCATAACCTTAGTCCTATCAACATCGGCGTGGGAAGAGAGTACCTGAGAACACTTACACGCGTCGTCTGCAACATGGAGGTAGGACAAGAGGAGAGGCCCTGCTCCCCCCGCGCACTTTACCGGTAAGTGAGGCCTGACAGTCCGCCCGGTGCCCCACCCAGGACTGGCAAAAGCTCGCTTGTCACACTGCTCTGTGTGGTCTTTTCCATGGAGTTTGGTTGGGTATTACACACATTATATTATTTTTAAATTTAATGAAGACATAAATAGTAATACATTAAAATGTAGATTATGGATACTAAAAAAATAATATTTAAATGACTATATGTACATGGAGATAGGGAGAGGGAGAATGTGTATGCTACCGGCCAGTGAAATTAATTATTTTAAGTTTGTCGACTCCTTACGCTAACTATGTCCAACATAGCAGTGACCTGTATCCCAATATAGTGACACCTCACCTGCAAATATATTTCTGCAACTGCCTTAGTTAATAAATGTACGTAAGTGATTTACATGGGGCTCTGTGTCATACATATGTTCACACAGATTTGAGTCTATACGGACATAAGTCTGTAATACTGCACTTCCCACGTTATGGAAGTGCACTCTGCCCAGTGTGAAATGTGGAACTTTTCTACTGGCCATAATTTTAAAAAGGTTTTCTTGTTACACATATATTTATTACCTCGTCGGTTGGATATATTAGTCTTCTGCTTTTAAGATTGATAAAGAGTGGCTGGGGGAGGCAGTGGCGTCTCGAGGTTAGAGCGCTAATACAATTTTGTTGGAGCACTGTGATAGGTGTGAAGCACTGGGAATGTATACGTAATCATTTTCTTCAGCTACTATATAGTTTTCATCTTTGACTGCTTTTCACAATGTGTTTATATTTTTTACATAGTGTTGAGTCACATCATTACGCTTTAAATAGTTAGTATTGGTACATATTCCAGGGGGAGGCGGTTACCACTAGCAGTATTTAGCATGTCATTATGCACCAGCAACTTCTTAAAGGCAGCAGAAAACTGTAACTGTAGATTATTTGTATTATTGCATCCTCCCATAAGCCTTACTTTCACCCCCAAAAAACAGCTCAATGTGATCTTGACTTAATTTATAAGTCATTAAAAAACAGTGTTGATCCATTAGATGCAATTGTTTTCATGTAGGATCTGAAAACTTTGTCAACAAAAAAGAAATCAAAGAAAATATGGTTTTCGATTTGACTTTAATTTGACGAAAAATTTCCGTCATTACATGGAGATAATGTGTTTATGCTACTGGCCAGTGAAGTGAATTAGTTTGTATATATTGGCGACTCCGTACTCTAACTGTCCCGCAACATGGGAGTGACCCGTTTCTCAGTATAGACACCTCGCCTGCAAATATGTAATATTGCACGAAGTCCACTCTCCCCAGCGTAAAATGCGGAGCTTTTGTGCTGTCCATAATTTATCTAAAGTTTTCACTTGTTTCACATATGTATTACGTCGTCTGTGTAGGATATATTGACCTTTTGCTTTTAAGATGGTAAGGGAGTGGATGGAGGAGGCAGTGGCGTCTCAAGGTTAAAGTGTCAATACAGGCCTCGCTATGAAAATATTTTCCAAATTGCGCACGACGAAGCCGGCAATGTAGACAACTGCATCCTCCCACATGTGTTACTTTCCCCCAAAAAAGTCTTGCTGTGCAACCATAAGCAGCGCTGCAGACAGGGATCTTTCTTCATTTTTTCTTCCCACGTTGACACGTCCATCCAGCAGGCTCATGGTATTCTGAATGAATGAATGAATGAAGAGAGCAGCCATGGTTTAGTGTATGGTCATATCAGGGCTGGGCAAGGGAACGGCGGCTGTCACCTGCTTTCTGCCAGTCCTTTAATGGCCGCCGGCCGACCATATTGACCTCACATTTGCCGCTCCTCGGCCCCTCCTCCCATCCTACCTCCATGGTCTGCGGGGGGAAAGGCGGGCGTGAAAGCAACCATGCATCAGGAGCGAGATAGTTTTGCTGCTCGGAACCACTTAAGATGAGTAGAGTCTTCAGAGATGGAGTAGCGGCGCTGATGCTTCCTTGCAGGGATGAGATACTGGCGCTGAGGCGTAGCTCGGTGTTGGGATGAGTTTTCACGATAAATTTTGTTTTCGTTTCACGTCGCACAGTTTGTGACATGACCACCCGAGGAGAAAGCATGCAGTGAGGTCTTCAGGTGCCCTGTCATGAAATTATATCCAGGGTATCGGTCTCTTCCTTTTTCTATATTTTACTGCATTTTAACCAACGAATTGTTTCACGAGGTTTAAGTTATAATCTACTCGAGAAGCACGGTTCGGTCGTGTGTTAAAAGTAACCTTTTAATCTTCGTCTCACCAACCAGGATCGATGATGACTTGCGGGAGCCGAACGCCAGCCAGTCCTGCAGCCGCCGCTATAGTGAGGTAGGGAGGCAGGGCATGTCATGCGTCAACTGTATTTTTCATAGCTTTCTAGTTTTATTGGCCGGTGCTATCTTATTCTCTTGATTATGTTAGTTTCCCTTTTAGAGATGAGTTAGAAGTGATGGAAACACTGAGTAGCAATGGGGGCCGAGTGGATGGGGCAGTGTTTTCCTTTCGTCGCAGGTCGTGAGGGAGTACTTACAGAGGCGGCAACAGCGGGGCGACGAGACGGATGAACATAACATTAAGCCGTCAGAGGTGGTGACCCACCAGGCTGACCACGCGGGGCCCAACGGCGCTACCTACGTCAGGTGGGACAATTTTCTAACCTTGAGATTAATGTTTGGTGTACAAAATGAAGTATTCTGTATTAAAAGCTAGGCTGATAACACCATACTCGTGTATTATAATATCTGTGGAAGGGTGCTACTTCTATAATTATTTCATTTAAGCACGGTCGAAGCCGGAAGGATCGCACTTAATACGAGAGAAGTATAATTGTTCCAGCAGTATTGGTGTTGCATTCTAAGAACTTAAATGGACAAATAAGGGATTATGTAATTTTTACGGATGTTATTGTTTCACCTGTTGCCATGTTCTCATCTTATTGCTCGGCCTTGAACGCTGCAGCTGGGGCAACCCAGAGACTCCAGGGATGGTTGCTTCGTGCGTGCAGCCCGTCCCTGTTATGGAAGACCTTTGTGCAGTACATGAAGTCCAGGAGGTCCATTTCCCTCCCCGACTCTCCCCCTTTTCTCCCGTCACTCCGGAGTCGGGTGCAGAGTCCTACACCACGGCAAAGACACACTTGTCCTCACACATCCCCTCACAGTCTCCTCGGTCCCGGAGTCGCTCTCAGGTAACTCGAGGTCTCCGCGGCTACCACTCCCCACATAACTCCTCACAAATGGTTGGTCCGGATATCCGGTAGTAGCCTTTTCATTATTTTGATGTATTTCAGTCTGCCTCTGTTCACTCCGAAAGCATTTCCGTGACACTTGGGTTTGCAGGTACCTGTGGGTGTGGACAGCCTCCAGGCCAAGCATTGCAAGGCGCCCCTCATCAACATCTTCTCTGCGGGTGGATCTGCTAGGTTTCACACGTTCCGTAAGTCTTGTATTGATGAACTCTTAATATCAAAGCTGAAGTATGTCCCAGCAAAATGAATTAACTCGTGATAGATTAATTAATTTGACGCATTGTGACTGACGTGAACTGCAGGACATCCGAGGCAGGACGAGGACGACGATAGTGATTTTGAACTTCAGCCTCCCCTGCCGATGAACCTCCTCCAAAGGTTAGAATACAAGACTTTCTACGTGCTGGGCTAGACCCTTTGCGTATTTGTGTGTATACATATTTTACCTCCTTTATTATGTACACCAGTGGTCGAGTGGACAGCAACGGCAGCTTGATCACGGATGGGATATCCTACTGTTCGTCCACCCAGTCATCCGTATCACCCTCCAGGACCTTCGTGATCACACCAAGGTAGGTCCTGCTGCCCATACTGAACCGTACCGTAAAGCTGACGATAGTAGGCAAATTGCCAAGTATTACACTGTTCATGTTTACGTTTCAGAGCAATGAATGACGAAACTGTGGTAAACGAGTGGAGTGTAATGCGCGACGAGGACTGCCAGGTTGAGGAGAGCCTCATCAACCCAGTGACTCTGGATTTTGAGCGGAATTCATGCCTGGAATCTGACCCCAGGTGAGATGCACGTCAGTAAGGAAGGCTATAAATACATTAGAGGACTCGAAACGAACTGGTTTTAGTTATAAAAAAATAATTTAAACAATTTTTCAATAGGCTTTACGGTAAATTCTATTTTGTCTAAAGGTGTGGGGAACGAATGAAATCGGGATTTACGAGTTCAACGTGTGCTTTTTATGTCTGTAGCCTGTGTGACGAGGAGCACATCGGGGAGCTGGCCTACCCGCCAGAGGAAACTGACATCAGCTCATACAAGCTCAAGTCAAAGTCTCCTCAGTCCTGTGGTATTAAATATACAGTATTTTCTATCATATTTTAATAATGCGTATCGTAGAGGAATGCACGTGTCAAAACTACTACAAATCTTATTGCAAGCAATCTGTTCTCCAATGATGGAATTACTTTAGTTCCTTGAAATATCGAATTATCAGCATTAGATATTTCAAGAGTTAACTTTTTACCTCCAACAGAGAGCGAAGGCTCCTCAAGGTTTTCGTGGTTTTCCTCCACGCGGAAAGCGAGTCGCCAGAACATAGCAGAGGAAGATAAAAAGTTACAGCGTCTGCAAGTGTTTTGCTGGGTCGTGGTGGCCGTCGGCTTTCTCCTCCTCGTAGCCTCGGTATGCCTCTACTTCGTCTTGGATTAGTGTGGTGCTGATGAGCTGCAGTTTTGAAGGTTGAAGCTACGTACCCTTTTCGGTGAGTAATGACTAAAATGATTACTTCAATATATCTAGTATATATGCGTGACGAGAGCTATTGTATTGATTTGTTAGATAGATGCCAACATCTTTCTAACTTTCCTTTTCAGGCTTCCATCGTTGCCCACACCTCTTGGATAGCTATGTATTACCTAAACATCACCATCAGCACCTCGCGCACTGGCCCTCCCACCCACCACCAGCTCCAGGGGAAGGCGTGGGAAAAATTTGCAGCGGGCTCCATTTGTGTGTTCTCTTGGCTGCAGGTTGCCCTGATTTGATTTCCCAGTGAAGTATTATTTTCCCCTGAAAGTTTTTAGTAATTTTGATTGCTAAACTATTTCTTACTCCAATTAAAACTAATTAAAAGAAGTTTTATATTTTAAGCGAGCAAAGAAAATGTAGTGTAGACGTCAGACTCGAGTATTATTCGTCACCCAAACGAGTCGGCTTTAGCTCCATAACCGCCACTTTCCGCTCTCCCTCTCGAGCCGCTCGTTTCCAGCAGCTTATGGGGTTGACAGGTTGTTCTTAAGATGAACGATCAAAGCCAGTTTCTCCGCCACAGCCTCACCACCTTCCAGCTCTGAGAGCGATATTGCTAAACTTCAGCCCCTCCTCCCATGCCCCCCGTTCGTCATCCTTGCTGCAGCGCCCTGCTTTGTTTCCTCTGTTAGCCCTTTGAAATTTATTCCAATGTTTTCCTCTTTCAACCTACTTCCTTGTCTCCCCCTTTTTTTTTTTTTTTTTTACAGAAACCAAGCTGAATTTCTGGAAAGTTTTCAAATCTCTTAAAAGTGAAATCAACATTTCTTAAAGGGTGATGACACGATTGTCAGAGGACCACTGAATGCAGCTGTAAGGAATTTATCAAAGAAGTGCTTATTTCAAGAGCTGAGCAGGTTGTTCGATAAGAAACAGCAGGGAAGAGATAAAAGTGTCTGGTTCGGCGTGAGCTCGTCAAAACGTCAAACGTGAAACCCAGTCGTGGTCATTAACTCGAATAACTTGCAGGTTGATTTTTTTTTTTTCTCGTGGAAGAATGGTATATTCAATACCGTCACTAGGGGAGTAAAGAGGATTGGCCGCCAGACTTGTTGTCGTCCTATGCAACGGTAGATACAAAAACAAGGAATCCTGTCGAAGCAGGTGTGTAATAAATCACTACTTGGACGAGTGTCTACAGTGCAACAGTGAGGTGCTACGGCACATATGTTACGGAAGCGAAGTAGCGGCAACCCAGTACTAAGCAGCACCCCCGAGCCCCGGGCCTCCCCTACAGCGCCGCCTGCGGGAGCCAACAACTCTGCAACAAAATGAAACGTTTTGTGTCGGGCCGCGGCGCGCCGGGCGGCCGGGAGGCGGACGTCCAACAAGTTTTCCAATTACTCTGTACTGAATACATTAGCGTCGACCACCGACAAATGGGACTCGCAAAATTCGTTTAGCGTTAATGAATGCTTCAAAAAATTCGACTACAGGACACTTTGAATATGTTATTTTTTTCCCAGATGAGCATCAGATGTGTAGCTGCGTGGAGACCTGCAATGCATATTCATGATAAACCCACCATGATTATGTCGGTGGTGATACCAGTAACAGCGATGGGATTGGTAGAAAAATTATTAAGATGATGCAGGGAGTGTTATTCTATCACTATCATCATAACTGAGCTATTTATTATGACAACCTCTCCATGCCATACCACAGGGAAGGCAGCACAGTGAGAGGAAGAGGCGTCGAGAGCCACTGAGCACCACCATAAGCCCTCAAGCCTCTGTGCACCTCATCGGCTTCAGCCTCGGGTCGACACCGTGGCAACAAAACACAGTACATTCATCCTCAGTCACAACACATCACCACACACTAGCCCTCAGTCTGACCATATAACACCTGACAACACATCACAGTACATCCATCCTTACCTAACAACACAACACACACCCTCAGCCCGACAACACAACAAGTGGCAATACAACAACCCCTACAAAACACTCATCCTCATCCTGTCTTCAAGATCTCCTCTCGCCCTACGCCGTCACTCTGTGGGAGACAAACACAAACCTCTCTTACATTACCGCTTAATAATTTGAGTAACTTTATAAATCACTTTACGAGAAACCGAACAACAGCGACAGAGGCAATAAGGACAATAACGACCACATTAGGTAGAAAAGTTAGAGGAGGAAATCAAATACGATAAATAAAGGATAAGAATAGCAGTACCGAGAAACAGTCTGCTATTGATCGACTTTCATATCACTGCGTGTGTCTGTGACCTTTCCGCAAGAAGTGCCCATCACAGTACAGGACACTTGCAGAAATTGACAGACAAACACATCACCTAGCCATACCTACACACCTATTTGTATATTGGCTTATACTTACCATCTGCAAATTACTAAACGGAGAATTCTAGTCCAGTTTGTTGTCCCAGAATTATAAAACGTGTGTCAGGAGTGGGATTCGAACCCACGCCCGGAAGACCGGACTGCGACCTGAACGCAGCGCCTTGGACCGCTCGGCCATCCTGACTTACTATAGTCAATGAGCGACATGCCTGGCTACGATTCCGCGGGCATGTGCTCCAATCCCAGCCTGGGCAGTCGATGTGCGATTCACCCAGCTGTTCATTTTTCCTTTCGGGTTGGGCTATAAATGGGTTCCTGGGGAAACCTGGGCAAGGCAAACTGTAGTAATCCCGAACTTCACACTGGCCCGTGTCCCGAGGTAATAGGTTCTTTCCACCACCCACTTTACTTTTTATATTTATCATTATCGTATATTTGTAGGACATTATATAATAAACATGCACAACCACATCATAACCAGTGTGAGCGCCGAGACTGACTGACTACCTGACTTTACTGATAGCCTTTGATTAGATCGCCTACCACTATCAAAGTCGACCAGACTCTTCTGTTATCTTCTTTGATCTCTTTCTAATTAGGTAAATAGTAAAGCCGATTAGCACAGTGAAGCGAGAATAAAAATAAACGTAAAAAAAATAAAAATATGAGAATGCATGGAGAGAGAGAGAGAGAGAGAGAGAGAGAGAGAGAGAGAGAGAGAGAGAGAGAGAGAGAGAATTAACCACCACAATTATTAGTTTGGTGTGTGTGTGTGTGTGTGTGTGTGTGTGTGTGTGTGTGTGTGTGTGTGTGTGTGTGTGTGTGTGTGTGTGTGTGTGTGTGTGTTATGATAACATTTACAGAGACTTTCTAACCGTAGAATTAAAAGTTTGAGATCATATAAAAGTCCGTCTCTTAAACATTCCCCCACACAGTTTTTTCTCTCCTGCTCCCTCCCCTTCCTTCCCCTTCCTACCTGTCCCTGTTCCTCCCATTTACCATCACTCAGTTCATATCCTCTTTGCCTCTCTTCCTGGCATCCTTTTCTCTCTCTCTCTCTCTCTCTTATCTTCCATTCATTCCACCTGACTGATGATTGGAGGGCCAAGGGCTGTCTATTTAGGTCGTTAAGAAAGGGACCACCATTGTCTTCTGAGGTCAGGGGAGGTCAGGTCACGGTCTGTCTGCCATCTGCTGACCTTCCTGTCCTTCACCTGTCAATGGGAGGTTTCTGTCACACTCTTTTGGTTCTTTCTGTTTCACCGCCTTCGCTTTCTTTCTTTAGTTTAATGTTTTCATTTTGTTATTAATTAATTTATCAAGACAGTCATTCTTCTCCGTTTTCTTATCTTATTTCTTATTTCTCTTCTTCTTTTCTTCTTTTCTTCTTCTTCTCTTTCTGTTCCTCCTTTTCCATCTCCTCTTTTTTCGTCTTCCTTTTACAAAATTTATTTTCATAGTGTGTTTCAATCTTTCTTTTCATTTTTTTCTCTTCGTTAAAAAAAAAAAACGTTAAATTATTGTACAGGTGACCTGACTTCGTTCTCCCGAAACACTTTATGAGCCACTTTCTTACACTCCTTTTGCACATCTTTCTTCTTTACATGTTATTCTCCGCTGGGTCGCCGGGGCCTTGGATCGACCCATATACCCTGGTTACTCGGTAAAAGCAAGGACAAAGCCGGCTGCCTTGACTGGATTTGAGGGGGACGGCGCGGCTCTGGAGAATTGAGAGGCAGAGTAAGGTATGGAGAAAGGACGGCTTTTCTTCAAAAAAGCTTATGATCTCCCGGTATTATTACGCTTTTTCACACAGACAATCTTGTTTCTCGCAGTCGCGGTTTCTAAAGGACGTTTTTTACATATTTTACCCGCGAGGGATAATTAAAGCAAGAAGAGTTAAGATGTCGCATTCTACTAGTCCCATCCCGCCCCTCGCTCCGCCCCACGTCTTGGTTGAGTGATCTTTACGACACGATGCTCCAGCCACAAAGCGCGGCGCCTCGCTCTCTCGTTTTAAAGCGTGTAAGCCTTTATGCAGTTCCATGTGGTAAACAAATCATCTACCACCGCGTGCATGGGCGTCGGCGCCAACGTGTGTGAATCAAATAAACCGCGCTAATTGCAGGTTGCGGCCATGATGCTTGGTGCCGCTGTCGGGTCCACATGTTTACGAAAACTGAGCAAGGCGGAACGGGGAAGGTGCTCCGGCTAATGCGGGTTAATGGGCTAATGAGTGTTTTTACTGCGTGACGTCGCCGCCTCGAGAAGACTGGCGGCGTAAACACTTGCACCAGCCGCCACACGATATCTGCGACGACCTACAGACGCCGCCCATTGTTCCTGCTCGGTGTACATGCAGACATATAAACACTGACACAAACAGCAAACAGATGCACCGACGGACACTCATACATGCGAAAAGACAAACAGACACACACACACACACACACACACACACACACACACACACACACACACACACACACACACACACACACACACACACCACCTCCACCTCTATACCTAGACGACCTAATCCACAATATATATGCAGGAGGAGGAACTCTGGTGAATAGAGATACAGTGACCCACGCCGCCGGGCCTCGAGACGACAGCCAGCCGAGGACGTTTGATTATCATGCTCAGCGGGGAGAGGGCGGCCCGCAGCACCGCACCTCATGGAACACCCGCCGATTAATGCTGCGTCGCGCCCACTCCTCCTCCGCTTCTCCGCGACGGCAGGTGACGGGGTACAGGGGGGAGGTGGAGCCAAAGTCGGGGATAAGTAGGAGCAAGAGCAGGAGGAGGAGTAGGTAGGTATCGTAGGTGTAGGAGGAGGATTGGTGGTGAAGGCGGTGCTGCCCTGACGTCTGAGAGGCTGTCGTGGGTGTAATCACGCGAGGGGTAATATTTCCTGGAGTTAGTTCTGAAAAGGCTTGTATTGGATGGCGGGGGAAGAAAAACCCTCATCAACATCATCCGCCGCGTCCGCCCGTGTGGGTCCTGCTGGCGGCGGTGCTGGTGGCTGGTTAAGGAAGAAAGGCAACAAAAAGAAATCTTCCTCCGTTCCACGCCTGCTTGTTATCCTTGACGGGAGGGAGGGAGCGTCGCCCGCCCCGCACGTGACCCCCACAGCCGTCGCCGCCGCCGCCGCAGACTCTCCCTTCTCCAATCCCCGACCCCCTCGCGCAGCCGTCCCTTCACCGCCGCCAGGGACAACCCGCATCGTAATGATAGGCAATTGGTCGTCCTTACCAGCACCTGCACGGCAAATGACCCGCACCGCCAGGAACGAGTTGTCCTGAATGTTACGCTACACCTGCGCCCCCCCCTCCCCCCCCCCCCACACACGCGCGCATAAAAAAAGATAAGAAAATAATAGAGACTGCGCCACTAACACCAGGAAAATTATACTAACTCATTACCTCATTCACATAGCGGCCATCAGCATCTGACAGAATTATTTCCTCATTCAACGCCCCCCGTCGTCGCTGGAGTAGCAAGGTTAGGGTCGGCGGGGGGCTTGGAGGGGGGCAGCCGGCGCACCTCACTGCTTCATGAGGGTCAGGCAGGTAGTGGCCGCCTCTCAAAAGACGACCGCAGTTAATTGCTTAAATTACCGGTGAGCCGTAAAAGGTTTAGGTAAGCCAGCCGCCAGTCAGTCCTTTAGCGCACTACTGGCTGGGGAGCGGCCGCGTGGAGGAGGAGGACGAGGACGACGAGGAGGAAGAGGACGAAGAAGGCGAGGAAAGGGTTAAGGACGAGGACGAGGCCTTGAACGACAACCAAACCGAGAACATGACAGAAATTATGACGAGGACGTGACTGAGATCAGGAAGGGAAAGAGTGAGAGGAAGAACTGAATGGAAAGGATCCAGAGTTCAAGGATGAGGTATAAGGGATGGGTGAAGAAAACGAATACGAGATGGAAGGGAATGATAAAGGATGAAGACAAGTATGAGTGATGAATGAACAGAACGAACTGAGAACGAAAAGAAAACTAAGCGGGTTACTAAGGGTCATTGTGATGTGCTTTATTTGCATTGTCAAACTGATGGGGGAATATGAGAAGGGGAGGAGAATGAAGAGGAGAATGAAGAGGAGGAAGAGGGAGGATAATGGAAGACGGGGGGGAGGGGGGGGGGGAGGGAGAGAGGAAGACAGCGAGAGAAGTTTGCACGTGCTGATTAGTATACCGTCGCTTTATGAATTTAAGATGCTGGGAAGGGCGAGGGAGGACCAGCGATAAAAAAAAAAAGCAAGAAGGGTTGGGGCATGGAAGAGGAGACGCAGGAAGGCAGTAATGTGAAACAGATGACTAAGAGGGAGAAAGGAAGCGTGTGTATGGGAATGGACAGTTTAGGAGAGATGAAAGGTGGGTTAGGAGGAGGAAACGAGATATGACAAGCAGTGTGCGAGAGCAGAGGCAGGGAAATCAACGAATGAAGAGTCAAAGGGATTCTGAAAGAGGAAGAAACAATATGATGAACAACCTCGACAACCTGAGGCTCTCATTTGGATGATTGAGGAGAGTAGCTACGGAGTGAGGAAGAAAAGAGCAGCAGGTATAGGAGTAGGAGGAGTAGGAGGAGAAGAAAGAATAAAAACATGGAAGATTATTAAAGAGCTTGCTGTGCGTTTGTAACATTCATTATGTTTGTAAATGCAATTTTCAAACGAATTGATTGTTTTCCCACTAGTTACATCTACAGGAAGTTAATTCTATGGCGGATGACTCATTCCGATATATATAAAAAAAAGCCAATGTCTATTCCATCGGCTCACTTCAAACAGTAGATGGTTATTTCTAGTTATCGGTTTAGTCTGGAGCTCAAAACTTAAAAAAATGATTGACGTAACCGATCTTGTTCAGATATCTGAAGGCCTCGTATGGAGTCCCTGGTAGTTGTCTCTTTTCCAGCGTCAAGAAATTGAGTCGTTTGTGTCGGCTTCATGCTGTCGTGGTCTCAACAATGGTATACAATTTTCGTGACGAGTCGTTGCGCTCTCTTAAGTAATTCGATGTCCTTATAATTTGTCGACTAGAATTGCACTGCGTATGAAAGGTGAGGTCTTGAAGTCTTACCTAACGAGTTATACAAAGGTAATATTACTACCGGCATTTTATACGCAAAGTTCCTAGCGATGAACCCAAGCATGGTATTAATATTATTACAGCCAGATTTACACGAAAAGGAGGAGGGAGGGAGAAGTGTTCAAGCACTCGAGAAGAGAATGAATTTAAAAACAAGACGATAATCATGACTAATAAATTTAATCTTGGAACCGATCTCTTCTCTCAAACTTTTCCTCTTTCCTACGACGCGAGCCTCAACAGGCGGGGAGCACCAGCAGGTCACCGCAAACATTCAAACAGAAAACAGCCTCGGCTTTCTTCGAAAGTTTAAACTTTTATGGAACGGTAATCATGTGGTCGTTAAATGTACCCTTTAGTTTTAGAAGCACTCTGGCTGCTTCCACTTATGTAGGCGTAAAACAAAGAGGAAAAAAAATATATGATGACCGCTTAGTGAGAAGAAGAAGAAGAAGAAGAAGAAGAAGAAGAAGAAGAAAAAGAAAAAGAAGAAGAAGAAGAAGAAGGAGGAGAAGAAGAAGAAGAAGAAGAAGAAGAAGAAGAAGAAAAATAAAAATAAAAAGAAGAAGCATGGGAAAAAGGAAGAGGAGGAGGAGGATGGGGGAGAGGAGGGGAGTTAGAGAGAATCACTTGTTTTGACTCCGTGTCTCGTGTTTACGTCTCTGAACGACTCAGAAAACTTTGCTTCTCCTCCTTCGCCCCTAACACGCGGCTTCTCGCCTCCTACGCTCCTGCACACTTTAATTGCCTCTGTTGACGTTGAAGTTTCTCCCCTCTGCACATTACATCATTAGAGCTGTTTTCCACGTTATAACTGGGTTCGGTAAATTGAATACCACACATGCTAATCTAATGTAGGTAGAGAACGTTTTCCATTATATACGAGAACGTTATAGTCACCCTTTCCTCAAGTCTGTGATCCGATACGCAATCAATTCCTCATCTTCCTTTACCATTAGTCTTTTGGGCCTCGGCATTTGGAGTCCACGGTCTTCCTCCTGTCCCATCGCTGTAAATAACAATGACTACCTTCGGAACACGAGACAATTCCCCGGTACAGCCAGCAGAGCCTCGCCCCTCGCCGCCAATACACCGTCTCCTCCACGGCCGTCCAATTACAAGGGAGTCTCGCCGCCCCACCTCAGCGTTCCCTCACAATGGGCTCTCCTGGGGCAGCCTCGCCTCCTCTGTTCCATTATTCACTCAGCAACCAGCGTACACCGTCCCCGCGCCGCAGACTCCCGCCCTAGGGATGGGTCGATACGCCTTTATGTGTCAGGCCGATGAGAAACGCGGCGACCGATGGAGGACTGGATGGGTGGATGGATGAACAGATGGATGGATGGGTGTATGGATGTATGACTGAAGGGTTGATTGGGTGAATGAATGGATGGATAGACGAATGAATGGACGAATGGGAGGGTGAACGGACTGAGAGTTTAGTGGGTGGGTTGATGGATGGATTAGAAGAGACATGGTTGGGAATAGATTGCGTGACGGATGAATGGGCTTGACCAGAGAAAGCCTAGCAACAAGTTTTCAGCTATGTATGGCAACACGTATTCAGTATTTTGTCGATGCCCTTTACGCGTGATTTCGTCGGAGACTTAATCCCATCCTATATGTCTCTCGGTGTTGCCTCCTCCTTTTCTAGGCCACACCAGGAACACTTATAGTTTTCCGCTCAAAGCACGCTCGTGGAATTCAAAGTTATTATGTACACTACGAGAAAGAGAGAGAAGTGCAACTGGCGCCGAAGAATGACGAATGAAGAATGAATCGCAGGAGATTTAGATGAACGTGAGAGAAAGAAAGAAGAGAGAGAAACTGTTACAACTCTACAACTGGCGTGGAAGAATCAGACCATGGGAGACTCCCTTGACCAGAATAAGACAAGCGATACATGGGGAGAGACAAGAAGCATCCAGGCCGCCTCCATCTCCCTTCTTCCCCCTCCCCTTCAGGCAGATATAAGAAGGGTAATGGGGGGGGGGGGGCTAAAAACAAGTCCTTTGTCTTCACGTTGAGCGGCTGGACGGCAATAAAGTGAAAGGTAATGTTCATCCCAATTACATATTTTTTACTGATTTGCTACATTGACTGCAACTGAGAACACGAGAGTAGCATATTGAGAATAGCCGACGGACCCCCAAATAAGGCTTGCTGCTCAAAAAACTGGAAAAAAGGGAGAAAAAAAAATCTTTCACCTCCCCATCCCTAAAAGAAAAGATTGCTTCCTTCTGAGTTTCTTCAAAATTGAAAAACTAGCGCTACAAACTCGGGAGGTGAGTACAACGAAATTATTGGTTTTACAGACATTATAAATCGATAAACACTGACAAATTATTACAGTCTCTTTGGATGTCAGCTTTTCTACGTTCTTGGGGGTCATTGACAAGAAAATTCATGGTGCAGGTTATCCAACTCGGCTTTTGGCTTGAAGAGGATGAGATAGGAGGAGGAGGAGGAGGAGGAGGAAAAGGAGGAGAAAATGAAAAAAACTGAAAAAGAGAATACGAAAAAAAAATAAAAATAAGAAGAAGACGAAG
Organism: Eriocheir sinensis; assembly: GCF_024679095.1. Lineage (NCBI taxonomy): Eukaryota > Metazoa > Arthropoda > Malacostraca > Decapoda > Varunidae > Eriocheir > Eriocheir sinensis. Next base: position 8,908,647 of record NC_066523.1, on the reverse strand, counting down.
ATGATGAAGAGAAGGATAAAAAGGTCAAGAAAAAAATGATGGTTGAAGAAGACAGGGTTGAGGAACAGGTAAAAAGTCGCAGTATTCCTGCTCTTTTTATATTAATGATTTTGTCCAACGATAAACAAACTCAAGGTAGACCAGGTGAGCTGAGCCATTAGTGACCCTCTCCATTAAGACACGGCTGGAGGGTGCTCACTTGTAACAGGACTGACTGCACCAGGTACTCCATTGCACCGCTGTTTGTTGCTTCCTGTATATACGTTCAACGGAACATATACCCACCTACACAGAGTACACACCCGACACGCTCACGTATGCACACACACACACACACACACACACACACACACACACACACACACACACTTCTCGTCCCATAAAAGGTCTGTAGAGCCTTTCACCCAGGAAACATATATAATAATCTCATGACAAATTAAAAATACAGTAAACACACTATAAGAAGTCTTCAGAGTACATTTAACATTCACTATTAGACACTGTTAGACATGTCGACACTTATCACCATACTCTCCTCCCCCTCCTCTTCTTTCTTCTTCTTCTTCATCTTCATTTTTTGTTCTTGTTCTTGTTCTTCTTCCTCCTCCTCCTCATCATCATCATCAACATCATCATCATTATCATTATTCCTCTTCTCATAATCCCCCCCCTCCCCCCCCCCCACAGTCACCTGGCATGCTTTCATAAACGTCAGTCCCTCAAAGTTCTTTATCAATTTAAACTAACTCAACAACTAGAAATAATTGTTTATTCGTTCACTTGCAGCGAAGCAAACCAGACAGCGGATGGAAGTTTTTCTCTCGAATCCGTCATTGCCGTCCTGCCGGAGTTAAGGCAAAAATCACCAACTCATTTAAAAGTAGTTTTGACCTTTACTTTGATGCAACACGAGCGGTTTGAACGTCCTCTGGCGTAGTACGTATAACAGGTCACATAGATGCCTTATGAATTAATTAAATTACTGCAGCAGGCTGCCTTGTAATACGCATGTCAACGGGTTTTCTATTGTTTGCTCGTCTATATTTTCATGTTATCACTTTCCCTCCTCCTCCTCCACTTCATACTTGTCCTCAAATGATTATTACCGACATATACAAGCAGTGAAGTCACGATTTCCTAGAAGATAACTCAATTTTTCATTATCTACCAGTCGTTTCATTTACTTCTGTTTTGAACGTATGACCATCAAACACTGAATGAACATCGAAAAGAAATAATAGTGGGAGGAAGAGGAGTCGTATCGCAAAGGTCACTCCTGCCAGCCGTCCGTGCTGCACAAAGAACAAACAAACACGGACGTAAAACATGAGAAAACGAACAAGTAAAGGCATCACGCTACCACCATCTCTCTCTCTCTCTCTCTCTCTCTCTCTCTCTCTCTCTCTCTCTCTCTCTCTCTCTCTCTCTCTCTCTCTCTCTCTCTCTCTCTCTCTCTCTCTCTCTCTCTCTCTCTCTCTCTCTCTCTCTCTCTCTCTGTGTGTGTGTGTGTGTGTGTGTGCATCATAACTGACTCACCAGAATATCCAATTAGGGGTCACCTTTCAGCACGCTCAGGTGTTAACTAAATTATTCATGGTCTTTCATAAACGTGGGTGTTCCAACCTTTCTTTTTACCTTTACACATATTTGTTTTAAATTCATCGACGCTCCGGTGGCTGGACAAAGAAGAATAAAAGTGTCACTGGTATTTTTGGTGCTGATAATTTATTGTTGTCGTTACTGTTGATGCTGTTTTTTCGTTACTTGTTGTTATGCTATTAATTATATTATCGCCACTGCTACTTTCATTGTTTCTACTACTACTACTACTACTACTACTATTACTCCTACAACTACTACTACTACAACTATCACTGTTACGACTGCTACTTCGGATCCTCTACTAAGAAACCTTAGACAAAGATTTAATAACTGTTTACCGCCGCTGCCTCTAGGTCCCTGCCGTGTCATGTCAGACAGCG
>NC_066523.1:8859165-8901665 GCF_024679095.1 Eriocheir sinensis | reverse complement strand
TACTTGGACAAACTCGACACGAACAAGTCAACGGGACCCGACAGTTTGTCCCCGCGGTTATTAAAAGAGCTTAAACAACAAATACTTCAACCACTCACTAACATATTCAACCGGTCAGTCCAACTAAGCAAGGTCTCGGAAGACTGGAAGATGGCGAACGTAACACCGATTTTCAAAAAAGGAGACAAAAGCGTTGCATTAAACTACAGGCCCATAAGTTTGACATCAGTGGCAGGAAAAATACTCGAAAAGATTATTAGAGATAAACTTGTAAAGTTTCTAGAAAACAATAATATAATCTCCGACACCCAGCATGGCTTCAGAAACAAGCGCTCCTGCCTAACGAATTTATTAGACTTTTTCCAAGGTATATATAAGAACTGGGATGCCCACATTCCCAGTGATGTTATATACCTGGACTTTCAGAAAGCCTTCGACAAGGTACCGCACGAGCGACTCCTTAAGAAACTGCACTCGGCGGGCATCGGAGCCAATCTGATCGCGTGGATAAGAGATTGGCTCACCGACAGAAAACAACGAGTACTACTCAACGGACAGCCTTCCGATTGGCTTCCAGTCACTAGTGGAGTGCCTCAAGGGTCAGTGCTGGGACCCATCCTCTTTATCATATATATCAATGACCTAGAATCAGGACTGAAATCCACAATATCGAAATTTGCAGATGACACCAAGGTGGGTGGAGATGCCCTCACAAAGACCGACTGCGAAATCATTCAGAAAGACCTCAATCACATTATCGAATGGTCGGAAAAATGGCAAATGTCTTTTAATGTTGACAAATGCAAAGTCATGCACATTGGGTCCCAAAATAGTAACCATACATACATCATGAATGGGAGACCTCTGCAAGCGATGCAGGAGGAAAAGGATCTTGAGTCACTATCAGCAGTGACCTGAAACACGCGAATCACTGTAAAAAGCATACAACAAGGCCAACATTATGCTCGGGTTCATAGCGAGGAACTTCGAGTGTAAAACACCAGACGTGATGCTATCCTTGTATAATTCCATGGTAAGACCGCACCTCGAGTATGCAGTGCAGTTCTGGTCTCCCAATTACAGAAAGGACATTGCTCTACTGGAAAGGATTCAACGACGCGCCACAAAGATGATTCCAACCTTCAGGGCTCAACCGTACGAGGAACGACTCAAGCGACTCAATCTCTTTACATTGGAGAAAAGACGCCTACGAGGGGATATGATTCAAGTCTTCAAGTATCTAAAAAAGTTCAATAACGTCGATTACTCCAAATTCTTTGAACTGCAAACCAACTCAAGAACTAGAAATAACGGTTTACCCATTCAGTCGAGTCGATGTAACACAGACATTGGAAGGAGTTTCTTTTCAAACCGAGTCATCCGCCACTGGAACAATCTTCCCTCAGAAGTAGTGAATGCGAATACCATCAACTCCTTCAAATATAGAATCGACCGTCATTTCGCTGTGTCGGGAGTAAACTGAATAACGAGGGGCTTCCATCTGCTTCTCAATATCGAGGTGCTTTCATCTGCTCACCAAGCCCCAAGTGGCGGTCGAGCAGATTAAATCACCCAAGCGGGCGACCTCGTAATGAGCCAATAGGCTTTCTGTTGCCTGCATTTCCATGTTTCCATGTTTCCATGTTTCCTCATCCCTTTTCTCCTCCTTCTTCTCTTTCTCTTTTTTTTTTCTTCGTCTTCTTCTTCTTCTCCTCCTCCTCCTCCTCTTCCTCCTCCTCCTCCTCCTCCTCTTTGACATGCTTCACTAGGCAGCCCTGTTATTGGTAAAATCAAACTGACAGGACCTTTGCCATCAGAATATTACTAGTACGTGTATGAAATGACTCACTTTTTTTTGTTTCCTTTCATGATATTTGTTCTCTTCCCGTGTGGTGCTTCTGCACTTTATTTATTGTATTAGAACATTATCTTTTATTTGGTCTTGTTTGTGATTGTTGTTTTACTTTTGTTCATTTTGTTCTTCCTTCATTTCTTTCCCTCTCTTTTCTTCATATTGTTCACACCCTTTTCCTTTTCCCTCGTCCTCCTTTTCCTCCTTTTCCTGCGCCATCTCACGACCAACAAAGAGCTTCATTAATATACTCCAACCGAACCAGCTGAGTGCTATTAGTTTCAACGTTATTTCCTTCTGCTCACGGTATATATTTTTTTGCCTTGCCTTATCTCGCTAAAATGACGCGCAACATATTATTTGATTCGTTATCGGGCAAGCGAACAGAGTAACCGTCGCCGTGAACTATCTTGCCTGTCTATCTTCCCAATCGTCTCTCTCACTCTCAATAATTTCCGTATTAATCTTACACGCAGGATTCCCTTGTCTCTCTCTTTCTCTCTCTGACATTCTCTCGATTTCTTTCCACTTCGGTTCCTTGGTTTTCCCCCTCTGATAATTTGTGTTTATCGTCCTCCTTATCTACATTTTATCGTCAGCCAACAACTCATTTTCTCCTCCTCCCTTCCTCCTCCTTCTCGCTCTCCGTTCTCCTTTGTTCATTTTGTTTATCTCGGTTCTCGCTCATTCCTGCTGCCCTCTCTGTCTTTCCTTCCTTCCTGCCTTCCTTTCCTCTCTTCCTGTCTTCGTCTCTTTCCCTTGTTCTGCATCCCCTCTCCGCCGCCTCTCATTTTTTCGGGGCTATCTCGCTTCCCCTTTCCTTCCATTGTCTCATTTTCATTGTTTCTCTTCTGTCCATGCCATTCTTTTTGCCTCCCTCATGGTGTGTGTGTGTTTGTGTGTGTGTGTGTGTGTGTGTGTGTGTGTGTGTGTGTGTGTGTGTGTGTGTGTGTGTGTGTGTGTGTGTGTGTGTGTGTGTGTGTGTGTGTGTGTGTGTGTTCTCCTCTCCCTTTATCTCACTGCATCTTTCTGGTTATTCCTTAAGTCTGCTCCTCCAAGGTCTTTGTCTGTCTATATATGTCCGATTCCTTTTATTCCTTTTATCTGTTTGTCTGTTTGTGTCTGTCTGTTTGTCTGTTTGTTTCATTTTGTGTTTATCAATTACAGCAAAGTTGACAGAGCTAAGACTTGAAAAAAGGATTCTCTCTCTCTCTCTCTCTCTCTCTCTCTCTCTCTCTCTCTCTCTCTCTCTCTCTCTCTCTCTCTCTCTCTCTCTCTCCTGCAGTCTTCAGCTTCCTAAAATCCTCTTATTCACCAAGTAATTTTTTCCCTCCTCCTTTTCCTTTTCCTCCTCCTTCCCTCCTCCTCGTTTATTTTTCCTCCTCTCCTCTTTATCATTTATACTGTTGTCCACACCCTCATCTCCAATTATTATTAGATTTCCTTTTACTTTTTACTTTCCTGCATCTCACGGTTCTCGTTTCCACCTCTTTTGTCGCTCCGCTGCACCTTCCTTTCACTCTGTTGTCTTTTTGCTCGCGCTGATTAATGTTTTGTCTCATTTTTCCTCACACTTTTTATTTTTCCTTCATCTTTGAAGCTTCCTTCCCGCGTTTGTATTTTTAGCCGAACTATCAGATTACGGTCCGTCACTCCGTCCGTCTCCTGCTTAAAAATGGACAGAGCTACATTATGGAGGGAGGAAAAATAGCGAATCTTTATAACTTTTAACTTAAACATTATGGATTTTTGTCTTCCTCACTGAATGCCGCGTTTATGATATTTTAGTATTTAGCGGACTGTTATTTAAAATCTCTGCATGGCTTCTCTCTCTCTCTCTCTCTCTCTCTCTCTCTCTCTCTCTCTCTAACCTTTCTTATGTTTCTCCTCCTTCTTCTCTTCCTGAATTTCATCTTTCCATTTCGCTTTATTTCATTTGTGTTTTCTCTCTCTCTCTCTCTCTCTCTCTCTCTCTCTCTCTCTCTCTCTCTCTCTCCCTAACTTTTATCCCTCCTCCTCCTCCTCCTCCTCCGCCTCGTCCCCGGGGTGGCAGCGTCTCGGGGGAGCACCGCGCCTCTCGGTAATTACTTGAAGATAAGGACTGAGCTCTTCTGGGCCTCAGTTAATCGCGGCCGCTTCCATTATGCAATATCATTATACGGAGCACCTCGCGGCTCTATAATGGGGTGTAATGCAGAGCCCCAGAGCGCCTCCTCGTCCTCGTCCTTTTCTGCAGACACGGCGGCGCATGGCGGAGCGAGGGAGGAGCGTGGAGCCGTGAGTTTAATACTTAATGACTGTTTTAAGGAGCTCGACAAAAAGGATAATGAAGCGTCAGGAGAGCACGCGGCGGGAAATCACGTATAGTGAGTAAAGTAACGCTGCAGCCGCCTAAGAAGAGCCTCAGTCGCCTCCACCGCCACCGCTTCTTCCGCTGGCACTCACTCCTATTAGGACTCTCTCAGCATCAAGAACAGCTTCCCTTTTGCTTGAATTTTTGCTTCATAAGAATTAATTTTCTTTAAGAGGGAAGTATCAACACCTCTGTTAAACAATTTTATTATTTTTTTTTTCGGCATATTTTCTGCCTGCTTACTACCCATCCACCTTCTCAGCACCTAAAACAGAAGAAAAAAATCTAATTACTCTTTTCTAGCATATTTCCTGCCTACTCGCTACCTACCACCCTGTCAGCACCAAGAACAGTCTCCCTTCTGTTGTATTTCCTTCCTTATACGGCTTCGTATTTATTTTCAAGAGGGAAGTATAATACACCTCTGGGATAAAATTTGATCACTATTTTCTGGCATATTTCTCTCCTGCTTGCTATCCAACACTCTGTCAGCACCAGCAACAGTTTCCCTTCTGCTGTACTTCCTTCTTCATGCACCTTTATTATTTTTTTTTTCAAGGAAGTATCAAGAATAAAATTTGAATACGCTTTTCTAGCATATTTTTCTGTATTCTTTTTGGAAGTAGCGAGATACGAGTGTTATATTTTGCTTTTAGTCATTGGTTCCGTCTCCTTTATCGCGAAAAATAAAAACAAATACGAGAACATCAGCAGAAGACGGTAAGAATTAATGTTGTTAAGACTAAAGAGGGTTTGCAAGGACTATCTATCTACGCAAAAAGCTACAATGAATCTATAACGAAGCGACTAGAATGTTACCTAACCCTCCCCAAGAAGAAAAGATAAATCATCGAAGAAATCATTAATCACATTAAAAAAAAAAAAAAATACATATACATACATTGGCCCATCGAAATAAGCATGTGCAATGTGGGAAATTCTTGACGTGTTATAAAATGGATGTAAAAAATGAAATAATTTTGAGGGGATGAAAATGGTAAAGCATAGTGACCTGTATTATAAAGAGGGAGGTATATTATGCACTGATTTTAAGTCGATTATGCAGTTATATACTCTTCTATTATCTCCCTTATGTATATTTTTTTTATTATAATTGAAGTATTTTTGCTGATAAATTAATCTGAGCGGCATATTTTTATCATGTATATATTTTTGTTGGTACGTAGTAGTCTGCCTCAATTTCGGTGGGGAGAAAATTGCTTTACCTTCACTTCTATGTTTTTTTCGTCCTCTCCGTCCTGTGTTATCGTGACCTTTAAAAGTCTCTTCCTCTTACTTCTCCTCCCAATACTCAGCAGTCGAACTTTCTTGTCTTTTTCCTTCTTGTTCGTTAGTTTTTATTCCTTCTTCTCCTGCGCCACACTCCGCCCCCTAAACCGTCATCTTTATACTCTTTCCCTGCCGTTTCCATCTTAATATTTTCCTTCCGGTTCAGTTATAATCTCTCTCTCTCTCTCTCTCTCTCTCTCTCTCTCTCTCTCTCTCTCTCTCTCTCTCTCTCTCTCTCTCTCTCTCTCTCTCTCTCTCCTCACCCCCTAAAACTCTTCACTTTCTCATCTACTTGTGTCCGCCTCATGAATACAAATGGTTCGTTACTTTGCGCCCCGGCCGAGGTGTGAACATTTCGGGGAAGGTCGCGAGGCCCCGGCGGTCGGTGTTTGCGTCGCTTTTAATTTGATATCACGACCCCGAAAACACCCTCCCCATGAAAGGCCCATAAAATAATACGATTCGCGATGTTATTTTTATGCGTGTGTGTGTGATGATGCGGAGTGAAGAGATGAGAAGAGCAAATAGATAAATAAATAAATAGGCAGATAGATAGATGGGGAGAGTAAAGTGAGGGTGAAATACTATATGAAGAGGGGGGGAGGAGGAGGAAGGGGTAATGCATTTTCGAAGCTAATGTAAGTAGGGTACAGAAGTTAAGTTTAAAAAGAGCAAATAGACAGACATGTAGATAGATAGATATAGATACACAGGGAGAGAGAGGTGGGGGTAAAAACTAAATGAAAGAGGAAGGAGGAAGGGTTTATTCTCGAAGCTAATGTGAGAGTATAGGAGTTTAAGAAGAGCAAATACATAGAACATATAGATAAAAAATATCTAAAGATACAGATTAGATAGGGAGAGAGGTGGGAGTGAAATACTGAGTGGAGGACGGGCCTATTCTCGAGGGTAATGTGAGTGGAGTGTAATAGTGAAGTTCTCAGCAGCACGATTTACATCCCACAATTAGATCTCGACCACCTGTGCGCCGCCGTGGGAACCGGTGCGTAATTATGCATGTGAAGGTGACGCACGAGTAGGTGTGAACAGAAGGCATGTCAGGGGCCTACAGGGAGACAAAATTCACTTCCAGCGATAAAATTTACGTTTGAGGAAAAATGTCTTACAATTCACGTTTTTGTATTACGGGAAATTCGGTTAGATGGACGAACTACACACCTGGTCACTTCCTATCCTGTTACGCCATTCAGCCGAGCCACCGTTGGGGCCACATTATCTGATCTGTGGTGAATTATTGTTGCTGTATTATTTGCAAAGGCAGTGTCTGTTTGTTTAAATTTGTCTTAATAACCTGATTTTTGAGGTGTGAGCTTGGCAGTTGGCAAAATCTTGTTTCTGTATAATATATTTGAGAGAAATGTATTTTTAATCAGGGATTTAAATTTGAAATACCAAGGCTTCATATCTTATAAGAACCACGACTTACTTCATCTAGAAAAAATAAACCTGACAAGAATCTCCATTCCTTTTCATCTGCTTCTGCTTGATAGTTTTACTGTTGTTATTTGCTTTGACACTTCTCAGGTTATTTTTTTTTAAAGGTAACACTCCTTTGTGAGGGTTGGCGGCCAGCAAATAATATATATATAGTATTACAGTGCAAAACTGAGTAAAGCAGCGGCAGTGATTACATTATTGATGATTACCATATTTGCATACTTCACTAAATGGATAGACACTGCCCTTCAATCAAGGTAAATTTCATAGTGATACTAACATAACGAAAATAAAGTAGCAAATTAATGAAGTCTTCTCTGGTGTACGTAGACGTAGCTTCAGACAACAACAGGGGAGATAATTTGATGGCGGATTTGGTCATATTAACGGGATACTGTTGACGAGACGAGGAGGAGGAGGAGAAGGAGGATGAGGAGGATGAGGAGGAGAATGACGAGGAGGATGAGGAAGAAGGGGAGGTTCCGCGGGATTGTGTTAATGCGGTGTGAGGGGTAATTGACGAAGGGTTGTGAAGGGGTGGCAGGGGGTGAAGGGAGTACGAGGGTGGGGGCGAGGGGGGAGAGGGGGCGAAGGTAATATACAAGGCGGGTGGGCCAGAGGGGAGAGGAGGCGGGAATGGCTCAAGAAAATTAAGTTCGATGGTTATGAGTCATTGGTGTGTGTGTGTGTGTGTGTGTGTGTGTGTGTGTGTGTGTGTGTGTGTGCCGATTAATCATTTACTTTCCCCGGCATTTCTCCTTTTAAGTGTTTGTCTTTGATTTTATTGCAGGCACCATCAGTCCTCCATGGTCCCTGGCAGCTCAAATATTTAACCGGTAAAAAATACTCTGAAATCACTAACATTTTTTCTCGCATTATCAATACTTCAACACCACTCAACCTACTGCATTCCCTTTGACCACTTTCTACGCTAACACACCTAATAATTCACTTCTTCATTTATGTAACACTTGGTTCTGATTGTTCTTGCTTAATCGAACGTAACCTTTTTCTGCCTTTCAGTTCCTCTTCAATTTCTCTCTGGGACGTGCGGGGGACGTTACTTTGATCCTACATTACCTACTCAATCATTGCTACAGGCCCTCGCTCCGCTCCTAACGACTCCCGGATCACACGGCATATGGCAGGCGGGGCGGGAGGCTGCACAGTCGGCCACCCAGACGCTGCCGAAGGTAATGTCACACCTCTTAGCAGTCAATCTTTTGGAAACCCTCAAAAGCCTCGGAGCATCTGTCATAGTGCATCCCTGTCACGTAGATCCGAGAGAGAGAGAGAGAGAGAGAGAGAGAGAGAGAGAGAGAGAGAGAGAGAGAGAGAGAGAGAGAGAGAGAGAGAGAGAGAGAGAGAGAGAGAGAGAGAGAGAGAGAGAGAGAGAGAGAGAGAGAGAGAGAGAGAGAGAGAGAGAGAGAGAGAGAGAAGCATATTAAGAAGAGGAGAAGAAGAAGAAGAAGAAGAAGAAGAAGAAGAAGAAGAAGAAGAAGAAGAAGAAGAAGAAGAAAGAGAAAAAGAAGAAGGAAAAGAAGAAAAGGAAGGGGAGAGAGAGAAACTAAGAGAGAAGTAAAAAAAGAGAACGGGGGGCATGGGTGTAGCAACGCACGCCTCAAGCAACTCAGCAAACATGACTTTCAACAAAAGCAAGCGTGGACTGAGAGAAGGTGAGCCACAGGTGTCCCAGAAACCAGGAAGGACGAAAGTTGACAAAAGGAGGTAAAGTCAACGGAGTGTGTATGTGTGTGTGTGCGTGCCTGCATCCGTGTGTGTGTGTGTGTGTGTGTGTGTGTGTGTGTGTCATTACCTGATCTACCTGTATGCCTCACAAACAATAAGAAAAAGAAGACTCATTTGCCATACTTACTCCGGCAGCGCGTGGGATGAAAAACACGCCAGAGAAAGAACACCAAAACTATAACTTGGATCGCTCGGGGCTATCCGGCTTTGGCCTTTAAGTAAATCAACTTCGAGGAATTAAAGTTGCCCACTGAACTCCAACACCCTCGATTACAAATTTAAGAGCAACGAGGAGGAGGAGGAGGAGGAGGAGGAACAGAGGAAGGAAGAGGAGGAGAAGGAAGAGAAGTAAGAGTAATGGTAGGAGGCGGATGATTAAGAAGAGAAATAGGAGAAGGGGAATGAGAAGGTGGAGGAGTAGAAGGAGAAGGAGGCGAAGGAGAAGGAGGAAAATGAGGATGTGATGATGACCAAAAAAAAAGGGAAAGAGAAAGGAGGAAGTGAAAGTGCAAAAAGTAAGATGATAAATAGCATGAAAAAAGGAAGATATGAAAGCGTATATATAGGAAGAAGACTAAACCAAATATGTAGAAGGGTGAAAGTAAGAATAAGAGGAACAAGAAATGAAAAAGCGCGAAGAGAAATATAAAAAGAAGTATAAGAAAAAAAGAACGAGTAGGAAGAGGAATAGAATGAACCTTGATCTTTTACGAGTAGACATACAACTTTCCTTTCTTACCGACCTGATGGGGAATGAATAAAAAATACTAATGGATATAGGCAAATTGGTATCCTAAGATAATACCTGAGTCCAAAGGTGTAAAGGCCACCCAGAAAGACAAAGGAAGAGGAGGAGGAGGAGGAGGAGGATGATAATCAAAGTGGACTGGCGGGGAATTATAAAAAAAAAAAAAAAAAAAAAAAAACTACTCATTGAACAGGAGAGTGTGGAATCGATGGGGGTGGTCATTGTAGGTTCCTAAACAACATTGAAGTGGATAAAAGCGGGAGGATGGAAGGAAGCCGGAGAGGAAAAGAAAATAGAGAGGGAGGAGCAGGGTTTAAAGGGGTGAAAACGAAGGATGGAAGTGAAGAAGAATGGAAAGGAGGCAGAGAGGAAAAGAAATAAAGATAGTGGTGTGAAAAAGTTAGGTTAAAGGGGAGGAAGGAAAGAAGAAGAGATGGAGGCTGAAAGAAAAGGAGAATGGAAGGTAGGCAAGGAGGAAAGGAAATGGAGAGAGTGGTATGAAAGAGTTATGTTGAAGGTAATAGGAAGGAAAAGAGTTCATAGAGGCTGCAAGGAGAGGACAAAAGGAGAAAAGGAAGCAAGGAAAGAGATAACGGAAGAGGAAGACTAAGATGTGCATTGAAAGAGGTGAGGGAGGAAGGAAGGATGGAATGCGGACAGAAAATAAAGGAAAAGAATGAAGGAAAGGAAGGGGGTTTGAGGTCCTTAGAGAGAGGGTCTGATCCTATGCGGTCAATATAAGCGCTCGGAGGATCGGAAGGATAATCAGCAATTAAGGATATTATTCCCTGTGAGAGAGAGAGAGAGAGAGAGAGAGAGAGAGAGAGAGAGAGAGAGAGAGAGAGAGAGAGAGAGAGAGAGAGAGAGAGAGAGAGAGAGAGAGAGAGAGAGAGAGAGAGAGAGAGAGAGAGAGAGAGAGATGATGACTGACGGGTGGTGATGGAGGGTGAGTGGTGACTTGTGTGGTGACGTCCAGCCCCTCTATGGATGGTGGAGGCGGGAGGGGAGAGAGAGAGAGAAAAAAATGAGGGTGGGAAGGAGAGAGAGAGAAAGGAAGACGCAGCGACGCGTAAACGACGATGCTGCTGTAAAAAATAAAATACATAAAAAATAAATAAAAAAAACTCATGAATCTTACACGCAGCGACACGACGCGACGCAAACACGAGGAGACAACGGAGGGGAAACTAATGAAGAAAAAGACAAACGGAAGAGAAAGAAGAAAAAACAAATACCGCCGCGACTGTCAAAAGCATACACACAAACTTTATATTCTCTCTCTCTCTCTCTCTCTCTCTCTCTCTCTCTCTCTCTCTCTCTCTCTCTCTCTCTCTCTCTCTCTGCAAACAAGCGCATTACACACCATCGCGGGGGAGTCAACGAACGAAGAAAGTAAATGAGTCAGGCATGTAACCAGACAAATATAAATGGTAAAGGGGAGTAGGAGGCGCGGTAGGGGGGGGGGTTGGGGGTGCCTGGAGGGGTGGGACGCTTTGGATTGTGCAGGCGGCGAAGGACGAGGACGAGGAGGACGAAGGGTGGAATGCGAGGGCGGTGTGTGTGTGGTCAGTGAGCGGCGCGGGGGCTGTTGGCGGGCGGCTGGGCGTGAAGCAGCAAACAGAGGCGGGTTTGTTCCCCCTCCGAGGCGTTGAATGAGTCCCAGGTAAGCCAAGGTAAGGGCCAGTGCGGGGCAGCGACCTGGAGACACGGGGAGAGGCAAGGGGACGCGAAGGGACGGGGGTGAGAGGGGTGAGTAAGGGCAGTGGGGCGGCGCTCTGGGTAATGGGGTCAGGGTGTCTTGATTGAAGGGTAAGGTAAAGTAAGGGGGATGGGAGAGGAGAAGGGGGTAGGAGGGTAGGGGAGGGAAGAGTTTGGAAGGGAAGGGAGAAGGGAATGGGAAAGAGAAGATGATGGGAGGAAACGGAGAAGGGAAGGGAAAGGGAGGGAAGGGAAGGAAATGGAGGGGAAGGGAAGGGTAAAAGGTAAGGCAAGGGGAAAGGGAAGGGAATGGGAGGGAAGGGAGAAGGGAAGGGAAAGGGAGGGAAGAAAAAGGTAAAGGGTAAGGGAAGGGTAAACGGAAGGGAATGGGAGGGAAGGGAGAAGGGAAAGGAGGGAAGGGAAGGAGATGGAGGGGAAGGGAAGAGTAAAAGGTTAGGCAAGGGGAAGGGAAGGGAATGGGAGGGAAGGGGAAGTGGACATAAGGCAAAAGGTTACTTGGCTGCACTGACAGACCATGACAACCAGCGTCCATGGAAGACGGAAATGGGAGCGAGAAAACACACACTTGAATGGTCAGGTCAGGTCAGTGGGTCACCTCAAGAGATGATAGAGAGATGCATTACCTTATAGATTCGCTCTGCTTCCCACCCCGCGACTGACAGTACCCCCCCCCCCTCTCTCTCTCTCTCTCTCTCTCTCTCTCTCTCTCTCTCCCTGGTAAACACACAAATTAGGCTGCGTCTATTTTGCTCATCTTTTCAGCATTTCTATTTAATTATTCTCATTGCTGTTCGTGTAAGGAAGGACAAAGAGGAGAAGGAGGAGAAGGAGGAGGAGGAGGAGGAGGCATTGAGCATCCTGAAGGACACATTTCCCCTCTGAAGACTCTTTTGTGTGGCGCCAAAACTGTCAGCTGTATTAATTGGAAGGAGGTGGGGAGAGAGAGAGAGAGAGAGAGAGAGAGAGAGAGAGAGAGAGAGAGAGAGAGAGAGAGAGAGAGAGAGAGAGAGAGAGAGAGAGAGAGAGAGAGAGAGAGAGAGAGAGAGAGAGAGAAAATGGAGGGAAGGAGAGAGAAACAAGAGAAAGGGGAGGGAAATGAGGGACCGTGCCTTGAAAAACTCTTAAGAATGATTTGAATAGAAGGGGAGTGAGTAGCGTTGTGTGTGTGTGTGTGTGTGTGTGTGTGTGTGTGTGTGTGTGTGTGTTTGTTTGTTATTCAGAGGCATTATTATTCTATGCTGTGTACGCGTATAAATGAACAGGTGTTATGCAAGAGTAAATAGATTCAATGATGTTTGTGTGTATGAATAAACAGACAAACACGTGCCGGCCCACTCACTGATAAACACACACACACACACACACACACACACACACACACACACACGATTTACCCCACTCCCCTCCCACTCAAACATACACGCAAGCACACATCGTCACACCCACATAGAAAAAAAACTAAAACACATGCAACACTCGATAGCAGAAAACGTAAACAATGCTGTCACAAGGGAAGCCACACCCAACACACGCAACATCACCGCAACACACTAATGCTCACCAGCGCGCGGGAACACACAACACACAGGAAGCCTTTCACATTCGCCTCTCACATAAACAAAAAGCGATCCCGTTGTGGAGTAACAGAAGACAACAATGAAACGAAGCAGTCCGTATCACATCCTGGCGACACACTAAACTTTCTAATACAGGTTTGGAACATGGGAATTATCTCGACGTGGCATGGAGGTCTGATTATGACCTTGCCTCGACGGGTGACCTTTACTTCCTTACTCTCGAGGGGTTTGACAAGTGACCTCGGCTTTTCGCGGATGAACTAGAGATCGGCCTGGCCTGATACGCTGACTGGTGAGGTAACGGAATGACAAGGCAGGTGAGAAGAGAAAGGTGAGAACAGGATATCGCGAAAGAGTGTGAATCATTGAAGCCTCTCTGAATAGGTTTTCTCAAATAAGGAAATGATTCAAAGGAGCAAATGAAATGAAATACCACTGTAACAGCTTAATCTAGCGAGCAATGAAACTCGTTACATTTTCTCGGCCCATAAGCTTTATATGGAGATTCAGTGTGATGGAAAACGTAAGATGACTTATTAAATGTATCCTTGAAAGTAGTATGAATGCGAAGGGAGTGTAGCTGGCCTTGTCGTTTTACCGGAATAGGAATGCGTCAGCGTTATATAGGCTTGATAAAGTTAGATATTAACCATTTATATGCTAAAAAACGGGGAAGAAATTTGTTTACGAAGGAAAGAGAAAACGGATTATTGTCTCCTAAGGATTTACATGAATGCTGGACTTGAAATTTTAGGTTTAGTAATATAATCGTTACATTTCCCTGTGATTAACTATTTCTTCATTTTACTGCCGGAGATGTTGTGTAAATAGAGGCGAGGGAGAGAAAGGGAAAATACAGTCATACGACGACGCTCCTTATTAACGGAAAAGGAGGACAGAGGGGATCCGATACCAGGAATCGATTAAGGGTCTGACGTGATCCAATTCTGGCCTCAGCGGAAGAAGTGGTGAGGAGAAGAGGCAGAAGTGGGTTACGTACTACCCACCCTAAAAAAAAAAAAAAAAAAAAAAAAAAAAAAAAACTGATTACATACGATATCCTGTGACCGCAAGATGAAGTAGTAATAGGAAATATATGATAGTCGTTTCGAGGAAGTAGAAATGGTTAACACACACACACACACACACACACACACACACACACACACACACACACACACACACACACACTCCCCCTCCCCCCCCCCCTCACACACACACGTAACCAACCACCGAACCCAATAACCAATACACCAATCAAAACACATCCTTATAAAGCCCACAGCACCGCCCAGACACCACCGCAACACCACCACCACCACAGCCTCCCCCCCTTCCCCCACCTGCACACAGAGCCTCAGGGGTGGTAGCGACGTGGCGACCTTTCTCCCATACACCGGGGGCTCAACTTTCCTCACACGGGTAAAGGGGAGATAAAAGGGGAAGCGGGAGGAAAAGGTCTCATGTTCGTGTGGTTTTGGAGGGGCTAAATGGAGGGAAGGAGGAAGGTGAGATGGGTAGGATGGTCAGGGCTGAGGAGGGTCGAAGGGAGGGGAAGGGAAGAGGGAACCAACCAGCCAGCCAGCCCTTGCCAGCCTCGCCTCGACCTCCACGGTGTAAAAAACTTGTCTGCGTTGTCATTTTTATTTTGTGTCTTCCATGGCTAAGCGCTGTGGTCAAGGTGTGTGTGTGTGTGTGTGTGTGTCTGTCTGTCTGTCTGTCTGTCTGTCTGTCTGTCTGTCTGTCTGTCTGTCTGTCTCTCTCTCTCTCTCTCTCTCTCTCCACAGGGAAAGTATCGATCGAGAGTCACATAACCGCAAATTTTCCACACCATGAGCTAAATCGGGAACGTGTGTGTGTGTGTGTGTGTGTGTGTGTGTGTGTGTGTGTGTGTGTGTGTGCGCGCGGTTCCAT
The DNA here is from genome assembly GCF_024679095.1 of Eriocheir sinensis. NCBI lineage: Eukaryota > Metazoa > Arthropoda > Malacostraca > Decapoda > Varunidae > Eriocheir > Eriocheir sinensis. The sequence goes on along the minus strand of NC_066523.1, from coordinate 8,887,005 downwards.
TTTTTATTACGCATTTTTTCCTCTCTTTAGAATGAAATGACCTTGGGGTTGGGACAGTAAAAAAAGGAGGAATCACAAAAATGAAAATCTGATGCACAAAAAATATGTCGTCATCCAGAACATCTCCACATTTTTCTCTTTTTTTTTTTTTTCCCCGGACACAATTTCATAAAAAGTGGAGAAAAATATTTTGATATGCACCTTTAAAACGCTGCTGCATCTATATATCTATATATATATATATATATATATATATATATATATATATATATATATATATATATATATATATATATATATATATATAAATATATATATATAAAACGTGGTGACATACGGCAAGTGATTGTTTTTTTTCTTTGTGGTTATTTTAGTTTAAACGAAAAAAAATAAACACAACATAAACGAGATTGTAATGCTTTAAATATTCCCTTTAAACACACACACACACACACACACACACACACATGAATATAATAATTGCGATGTTAATGAGATTGCTTCCATGATATAACTTTCAACGTTGGAGTATATATGTGGCTTTTTTCCGCTATGAAAAAAAAAGGATACAATCTGTGCAGCTGTGAAAACAAAAAATACACTTCACTCTTACGATCTGGACCTAAAAAAAGGACAAAAAATACGTTACATCTCAACTTTACACTGAAGCTCTGACCTTTAGCGACACACACCGAGATGGGAGAGGGAACGGTGCAGAATAAACGTAAGCAATAAGGGTTTTTTTTAGGGCAACGACGATTACGATTTGATCTCCCTACACAAGATATCACAAAAGAGGACAAGGGAAGGACACTAAAATAACAATAATAGTAATAATAATAATAATAAAAAGATGAGTGAACAGAGATGATCATGTCTGCTTCCACATAACCATGATTGAAAAGGAAAGAAAAAACACTCAAATACCTTTCACTTTTGACTGAGCCAGCTTATACCTCTCTCTCTCTCTCTCTCTCTCTCTCTCATCATATTTCTTTCCTTCTCTTTTTTCTTTCTGTCTTTTCTTTCGTTTTTCTTTCTCCTCTCTCTGAATTATATCTCTACTTTCACCTTTATTTTAGTTGTCTTTTTTCTCTCTCTATTTTGACGCTCTATCTATCTATCTATCTATCTGTCTGTCTATCTATCTATCTAGCGTTCATACACCAACACTAAAAACCCCAGACAGGCAGACAGACAACCAACCTAACTCCCAAAAGCATCAACCAACACACGTAACTCTTCCTTCCTCTTCTTCTCCTCCTCGTTCCCGTCGCGTCACGTTCACCGGGTTATTGAGGATAAGAGAGTGTTTAACGTAAGCTTTCACGCTCTTCTTTGTTCACGCTTCACGGACTAAAACCTGATTCGATCTCTGCGCTTTGTGGACGGGTCAGGGAGGGAAGGTGAGGCGGCGGAGGGAGGTGAGAGTCGTGTGCAAAGGGTGAGTCTCGGGGTAACAGAACAGGTGGTGAACAGGGCAAAAGGTGAATCTCGTTTGGACAGGTGTAAAAAAAAGGAACACTCATGAATTGTAAGAGAGAGGAAAAAAAGGGGTTTGAAAAAAATGGCGGGTGAGATAGGTGGATATGATTGTGGTTGATTTTTTCTCTCTAGTTTCATGCGTGATATTTTTTTCTCTGTTAGTTTTGATGACAAGAAAAGCGTGGTCGGTAAATTATTCTCCAGTTTCATTCTTTTGTTATTGTGAAAAGACAGAAAACTAGACAGACAGATGGATAGATAAAATGAGTGCATGTGTGTGTGTGTGTGTGTGTGTGTGTGTGTGTGTGTGTGTGTGTGTGTGTGTGTGTGTGTGTGTGCGTGTGCGTGTGTGTGTGTGCGCGCGTCCTTCCTTATGGTATTCCTGCTCCCCGTCCGCCATGAAAACGCAGAGTAACTGTATAATCACTTCTTCCACTCCATAGACATTTCCCTGCCATTACCCTCCCCATTAACTGCCCTTCGCTCCCCTCCATTCACACACACACACACACACACACACACTGTAAAAAGACATACACACACACACACAAAAACAATTCGACACATACAACTCTCCGTCTTCCAAACGCATATATTAATTTCCTTCCCTCACGCAGCAATATTTGCCTCCTTCTCTGTATATCTATTATCATATCTATATTTATAACTCACTTACTGGACCCCAAATCTCATTATTCCCTTTCTGATTATCACAACTCATTCCTTTTCCCTTTTTCCTTTACTGAGCATACACTCGTTCACTCTCCTCACTCACCACTCACTTCACGGCCACTCCTTTCGCACTCTCCCCGCACAATGCATCTTCTTTCCCTCATTCCTCCGCTGACCATTCACTTGTCCACTCCGTCACTCACGTCGAGGTCTTTCACACCACGTTAGAGCGTCAAGACTTCTTCCACTTCTTTCTTGCCTCATCTGTCACGCGCGTCGCCCCGCACCACCCTGTCACCCGCGCCATCCATAACGCCAGCGGCAGGCCGTGACCCTCAGCTGGATGCCTGCGCGGCTCCTCTGATGAATTATTGCACCGCGAGGCCAGGAATGTGGCGCTGGAACTCGTGAAGGAAACGGTAGTGAGTCTCCAGGGTTTGGGGTTGTGGGGGAAGAGGGAAAGGAAAGAGGCGTTGGGTTTAGGGTTGTGAGGGAATTTGTGGTTGTGGTTTTGGGGTGGTAAAGGAAATAAATGGTAGTGTTTCTGAGGTACTACCAAAGGAAATGCTGATGGTTTTGGTTTAAGGTTCTGATGTTGGTTGGTGTGGTTTTGGGGTGGTTAAGAAATTGATAGTGTTTCTGAGGCAGTAAGGGCAAAGGTGATGGTTTTGGTTGAAGGATCTGAGAGACTTTGTTGTGGCTCTGGATGGTAAAGGACATGCTAGTGTTTTTGAGGTAATGATGGCAATGATGATGGTTTAGGCTTCAGGATCAGAGGAAGTTGTTGTGGTTCTGAGGCAGTGATGGAAATGGTAGTGCTTCTAAGGTTGTGACGGCAATGGTGATGGTTCTGGTTAAGAAATGAAGGAATTTGTGATTTTGGGTTCTGTGGTTTTGTGATGTTAAAACGATCCATAGTACTGTACTTTTACCATGGCGAAAGGAATATTATATAATTCTGGAGAGGCAGTAAGTAAAATATAAAAAAAGGGTAAGGAAAAAAACCGCGACTCAAAATTACACATCATCCGGGGCTTCTCATTTGACTGTCCACACTCCCCCGCCGCTCCGCTCTCCCGCTCCTCGCTGCCGACCGGAGAGAATAAAGTTAAATTCAATTACTCGAACGTCGGTGAAGGAAAATAATGCAGCGCGGCCAATAACAGTGGTTAGACTAAAATAATAACGCGTAAAGTAGCAGCCCGGCATAATAGCGCGCCATGAACGTCCTCCGGTGAGCGAGAGGGCGTGGAAAACGGGTCCTGGGGCGGCGCGCGGGACGAGGCTGCTCTTCTTGTTGAGATTTGAATACTTATCGATGTTCTGGGCGTCACTTTTATGATATTCGTGCAACCAAGAATAACATAATGGACGGTCAGGTGAAAGGTACGACAGCCTGTTTATTTGCGATGACGTTATATTCACCGGTGCATAATCATAATAAATACAATGTTATGCCTGACCACATGACTAACGTTGACCGTAGACTTTTATTTTAAAGCAAGGGAAGCAGCTCAAGGGCAAAATAATAAATAAAAACATCAACAAAAAAAGCCAGCTACATGTTTACTATCTTTTTTCCTACAGTCTTTTCCTACATACTTTTGCCTCGCTTTACATCTCCCAAGACACTGTGACCCTTGAAGAAGCAATATCCAGCGCGCAGCGGGGGAAAGAGAGAGAGATAAACAGAGCGACGGGACGGAAGAGAGAGAGGAAGGGAGAGGAAGGAAGGCATGGAAAAAGGAAAGGCTCGGGAAGAAGGATAACAGGGAGGAAGAGGAGGGAAGGTGTGAAAGAAGAAGAGGTATGAAGAAGAGTATATAGAGAAGGAAAAGAAGAGTGGTAAGAGAGACAGAAGGAATGACGAAATGGAAAAAAAAGAGTAAAAGGCGATAGAAAGAAAAGGAAGGAGGGATACTGATATAGAAAGAGTAAGAAGAAGAGAAGGGAGGAAGAAGGAGAAGTGAGGATATAGAAGGAAGAAGGATATGGAGAGAGGATTAGGAAAAAGAGATCGATGAAGTTATGGAAAGGAGACAGAATATGAAAAAGAGAGAGGGAGGAAAGGAAAAGAGGAATGAAGGGACCAGAAAAAAAGGGAAGGCAAGAAGCTACTGTACCGGAATGCGACGTCAAGGCTCCTGGATTCTCCCTGGGGGCTTAGAGGAGGATCGGAAGGGCGCCTACTATCTATTCCAGAAAAGGGAAAAATATCTCTGGAGTATCGATAAAATATTTTTCAAGGACTATTTTGTTATTCAGTTATTCAAATTTCCCTGATGGTTTCCGACACTCACTGGTCTTGCTGCCGAGGGTGGTGGTGGTGGTGGTGTAGTGGTGGTTGTAGTGGTGGTAGTAACAGTGATGGTAGTGGTAGTGGTTAAGAATGGGATGGTTGAGGTACGTTGGAGGTTGTGAATGATGGTGGTATAAGTGTTCATTGTGGAGGGGGCTGAGTCGTCGTGATGGTAGTGACTGTGGTTGTAGTAGTGGTAGTGGTGGTATGGGTGATGATAGTGATGTTTGAAGTGGTTGACGAGGTGGGGATGATGGTGGTAGAAGTGGATGAGGAGGTGGGGATGATGGTGGTAGAAGTGCTTATTGTGGTGGTGGTGGTGGTGGGAGTGCTGTGGGGGTGGTGGAAGGTCATTGTTCCCACCACTATCACCACCACCACCACCACCGACGTAGCCCTGCAGGAGTCTTGGGTCCGTCAGGTCCCTCTGGACGCGGACAGACGCTCACTCAAGAAAAACATGACAAGAGGCGGACACAGGAAGGGAGGGAATGTAGGGAGGAAGGAAGGAAGGAAGGAAAGAAGGAAGGAAGGAAGGAAGGAAGGAAGGAAAGAAAAAGGAAGGGGGAAGAACTAATAGAAAGAAAGGAAGTAATAGGAGGGAGGAAGGAAGGAAAGAATGTAGGAATGAATGTTGGAAGTAATAAATGAAGGAAGGAAGGAAGGGAGGATAAGCGGAAGGAAAGAATGAAGAAAAGAAAGAATAATCAAAAGAGGGAGGAAGGAGGGGGGCAAAAGTGAAGGAGGGAATGATGTAAAGATGAATGGAGGGTATAAGGAGGAAGAAGAACACAACACAAAGGAACACAAAGGAAGAACAAACAACAGCAGACCTGCTGGTCCTTACGAGGTTGTTTGTGACAAGCTACACTAACTATCTAATCAAAGGTGGAAGATGAAGGACAGCAAGGGCGAAGGCTCCTCCCCACCCCCCCCATCCCTCCAGCCAAAGCTGGCAGGAAAGGAAAAAGAACCATGCAGCATGGAAAAACTGCATGGAATTTATGTAGGAAAGAGGAAAGAACTACCATTACTGCTACCACTAACCGGGCGATAAAAGCGGACAAGGACACCAGTATTCGAAAGAACTTAACGTTATTACGACAATGAGTAATATCTTAGTTGCTGGTTGGATTCAAAACACTTGTCTAATCTATTCTTGAAGGCCGTAACTGTTGTACTATCAACGACATCACAAGGTAGAGAGTTCCAAACATTAACAACTCGATTGAAGAAGTGTTTAGCTTCGTGCGACGAGAATCTTTTACCACTTATCTTCAAATTGTGATTTCTTCTTGTTCTATTTGATCGATCAATTGTAAAGTAATCTTCCGCATTAATATCACTGAATCCTTTGAACATTTTAAACACTTCTATTAGATCGCCTCGCATTCTTCGTTTTGATAGGCTGAATAAATTTACTTCTTTAAGCCTTTGTTCACATGACAAATTTCTCAACCTAGGAATCATCTTTGTTGCTCTTCGTTGGACCCGTTCCAACTTTTCTGTCTTTTCTGTAGTAGGGAGACCAAAACTGTACACAGTACTATAGACGGGGTCGAACCAACGAATTAAACAGTTTTAATATTACTTTTTCCGATTTATTATTAAAGACTCGTCCGATGAAGCCAACCAATTTGTTTTCAGTTTTAACTACCTCTGAACAATGCTGATCGGGCTTTAAATCGCTTGATATAGTGATTCCAAGATCCTTTTCTTTACTTATTGCAGAAAGTTGTTGGCCATTCATTACGTACCGAACGCGATTGTTATTTTTTCCGATGTACAACACTTTACATTTGTCAACGTTAAATTTCATTTGCCATTGATTGGCCCAACGTGCAAGTCGATCTAGATCTGATTGTAAAGCTTCCTCGTCGAGTGTCGCAGTTACTTTACTAGCAATTTTTGTGTCATCAGCAAATTTTGATACTTTGCATGTGAGCCCATCATCGATATCATTAACATAAATTAAGAAGAGCATGGGGGCAAGCACTGATCCTTGAGGTACGCCGCTTTTGACATCGAGCCAATTAGATGTAACACCGTTTAGAACTACTCTCTGTTTCCGCTCAGAGAGCCAGTCCGCAAGCCAAAAGGAGGAGGAGGAGGAGGAGGAGGAGGAGGAGGAGAAGGAGGAGGAGGAAAGGTGTGACATTGGAGCCGTGGAGGAGTGGAGGGAGGTGCGGCCATGCGAAGTGACGTCATCCATCCACACACACACACACACACACACACACACACACACACACACACACACAGACAGTTCTTTATAACCCTTCCCAGAACCCTTCCTCTCCCCCCCACCACGGAGTTTATATACGTTTTTTTTTTTCATAATTTATTCCAGCTTTATCAAAACGGTGGAAACAATCAGCTTAACGTTTCATTTATAAATTATTTCACAGCGCGCAGCAATTCCAGCCTCGCCTCGCCGCCTCGCCTCGCTAGGACGTCCGCTGGCTGTTCCCCTCTCCACCCCCTGCCCCCTCCCCTCTTCACCCCCTGCCCCCTCCCCTCTCCACCCCCTGCCCCCTTCCCCCTCCCCTCCTCCCCCCTTCCCCTTCCTCCCTCGGTCGCGTAACTTCATTCATAATATTCTGTTTCGCCGTGAGGGTTTAAAATCCAACTCGAACTAATAAATGTAACAAGTTTTAGAAAATGACGGATACAGCTTCTGGCTTCCCCGTCCGCGCTGCAGCAGTATACAAGCGTAGGTATGCGTCATATTTTATTACTTACACATTTATTTATTTTTCTATTTGTCAGTCAGTGAAGTTTTTTTTTTTAATCCAACTCTGACTGATAACATGTTTTAGAAATGACGGCTACATCTTCTCCATTCCTCCAGTAGTATGTTATTCTTTTTTTTTTCTATTTGTCAGCGAATATTTTTAATCCAACTCTGACTGATAACATGTTTTAGAAATGACGGCTACAGCTTCTCCATTCCTCCAGTAGTATGTTATTTTTTTTTCTATAACGTTCACTATTTCCTCTCGACGTGGAGCACAGAAGGCAACTCAGAAAATGATGGATGCACCTCCAAGCTTTCATCAAGAGAATATACACGCTACTTTTTATTTTGTTTTACTACTAACACATTATTATTTCGTTAAACTTTTTCATTACAGATCTTGCCGTCTCATTTCACAGCATTCACGCGTCATTACACAGCTTAAAGTCTAACCCAGACTAATAACTTGATTAAAAAATAGAGTGTGTAACTCCTCGCTTCCCTCAGTAATATCTATATACTAACTCTTTTTGTTATTAATGATCCGTTATTATTTTTCTCGTCTATGTCATCGCCTCTAGAGCAGCCTTTGCGATGAAGAATACAACACAAGCTTCCTTATATTCAATCGGTATACTTCCTGATGTCATGCACACCCAAATCTTGTCTGTCTTTCGTATTTTGTTCTCTCCCTCCTTTTGTGCCGGTCTGCAGACTCCATAAACTGAGGGACAAAATTCATCTTCCATTTTCTCCATCCTGCAACACACACTAATACTTTTCCCAGAAGTGACTGGCGGCCATCAAACATAATTTAAGTCTGCTGTTTGTTTATAATTTTTCCTACATTTTTTTTGGCGTTGTGAACCGGTATTATTACTTTTTTTTTCCTCGTTTCAGAGAAAGCAGCTCCAGCCCTTGACCTGCCTCGAGCTGCAGGAATAAAATAATAATAAAAAAACACGTATACACAGGCTGTAATCGCGGGCAAATTACGAGTCTCTGTAAACACCTTGGCAACGAGGAGCAATCTGGTAATCAAGTGACGCTCCAGAAGGCACGAGGGACGCAGGGCGGGGACACGGAGGTCGAGGAGGACAAACGGGGAACGGGGAGGAGGTGGGGCAGGAGGACGCAGCACCAGGGGGAGGGGAGGATCAGCACGGGGGGCAAAACACGGGGAGACGACCCACCCAACCATGGACCCAACACGTCTTCAGAAATAATTATGCTTATCAGCGGCCAAACAAGACAACACGGGACCCCGGCGACGTCTCCTTCACCTAATCCTCTCCCGCTTAATCCGCCATTCTATCGAGGGATTTATCTGGCCGGCCATCCACGCACTCGACAGATGACACGAGTTGACCCGGATTTAGCTTGGACTGAGCGGGGTTCTCGCAGTGGGAGGCTCAGGGGAGGCGAAGGATGATGAATTGGGCCTGTGGGTGGTGGTGAGGGGGAGGAATGGGTTCGGGCGGGATCTGGGAGTAGTTAAAGGGGTGGGTGGGGGGGTGATGGGAGTGGGCGTCCGGAGCTTGGGGGGCGATGGGAGAGGAATGTGAGGACGGTGGGAGCGGAGCGGGGTCGTTTCTGGAGGGTGGTTGGGCGTGGGTGTGAATTCCTTAGAGGGTGAGGATTAGGGGACGATGAGAGGCATGGAGGCATATTATTGTGCTGGAGGAGGACGAAGAGGGAAGAGGGAGAGAGGGAGGAGAAAGAGAAGGGACGGAAACATGCAAGGAAAGTCTGTAAACGTGGTAAATGTGGGAAGCAGAGTAAACTTGACAGAGACGAGTAAAAAAATGAGGCTTACATGGAGCTTTTATAAAACTCGCTGGTAATGGTCTCGAGGTAATATGAAGCCTCGAGCATCATCAAGGTCTACAGTATAGGCGTGGGTGTGTAATGTAACAGGAGGCCTTATGGACACGGGAACGACGGTAAGGGAATAAAGGGCGGAAGGAAAGGAGGGGTAAGGAGGGGGTCATTGTAGGGAGGGAGGGAGGGAAGGAAGAGGAGAGCACACAGGTTAGAGGTATGTGGGGAAGAGAGGGAGGCAAGGAGCGTCAAGCTAGGAGGAAAGAACATAAGAACATAAGAACATAGGGAGACTGCAAGAGGCCGAATGGCCTACACAAGGCAGCTTCAGATTCTTCCCCACTACCACCTGTCATCCTCGTCGATGTAGCTATCAAGTCGACTCCTAAAACAGGCTATCGTCCCTGCACTTACTATGTGATTGCTGAGTCTAATCCATTCCCTCACCACCTCATTAATAAACCAATGCCTGCCTATTTCCCTCCTAATCTATACTTTTCTAATCTAAATCCATTACTGGGTGTTCTATCCTGTTGGCTAATTATCATTACTTTAATTATGTCGCCTTTGTTGTAACCCTTGACCCATTTGTATACTTCTATCAGATCTCCCCACACTCTTCGTCTTTCTAGAGAATGTAAGTTGAGATGTTTCAGCTTATCTTGATATGGGAAGTTCCTAAGCCCCTGAATCATTTTGGTCATCCTCCTCTGAACTGATTCTAGCAAGTTGATGTCCATTCTGTAGTGTGGGCACCAAAACTGGACAGCATAATCTAAGTGTGGCCTAACTAACGCTAAACAGAGTCTGAGGATGACCTCTGCACTTTTGTTGGTTACCGTCCTGTTAATAAATCCTAATACCCTGTTAGCCCTATTCATCGCACTTCTTTAGTTTTAAGTCAGAGCTCACTAACACTCCCAAATCCCTTTCAGACTCTGTCCTGCTTATCGCTGTGGAGTCTAAACTATACCCGTGTAATGGGTTGAGTGTTCCTATACTTAATACGCTGATGTTAAAATTCATCTGCCATTTCTCTGACCAAGCTGACAGTTTGTTGATACCCTCCTGCAGTGCTCTAGCACCATCCCCTGTCATCCACAAATTTACCTATATCACTGGTTATTCCATTGTCTATGTCACTGATGTAGATAATGAATGAAAGCGGGCCTAAAACTGAGCCTTGAGGAACCCCACTGGTAACACTGCCCCATTCGGATTTTTTACCGTTAATGGTAACCCTCTGTTTCCTGTCGCTAATCCACGCCCTAATCCAATCATACGGAATAAGGAGGTACGTTCTGAAGGTAGAGAGGGAGGAAGAGAATACGCAGGCTAAGGGTAGAGGAGGACGATGAGGGAGACAGGGAGCGTATACAAAGGCAGACTGTAATAGGTAAATGGGCGTGGAGTGTTGGAAATGGGCGTGGTCGCAAACATGAATCATTAATTAGTGCGGGCGGGCTACAGAGGGACGCCGCGACTCCCTATACGTAAGGAAGGGGACAGAAGGAGAGAAAAACGAGGGTCCTCCGCGGCTCAGACCCCTGCGTCCTTGGGAGATAAGTAGCAGAATAGATTACTGAGAAGTACCCAATGGAACCCGATTTCGGAGCCAGTGTCCTTTGCATAACAAGAGACGAGAAAACACAATTGTCTCTTGCTGTCGCACGATAATGAACGGCGGACTCAGAAGGCGAACTGATGAGACCCAATTTCGGCATTAGTGTCCCTCCATTAGCGAAGGAGGAAAAAAGCGACATAATTAAGGACCAGATTCCTCGCAAAAACAGGATCCGGCATATATGAACAATGAAGGTTCAGTTTCGGCGTCAGTGTCCTTGCCAGCATGATCCAGAGAAGCGGGAGGAAGGAAAACACTCACGCCCCTTGACAGACACAACCCTGACGTCAGAAAGCCTCGGGAGCATCGGCGGCATGATTTACGAGGCCTCAAGCAGGTTAAGTACCGCAGCCCCGCCACATAACAGCGGTGACACGTCTTTAATAGGTAATTACGAGGCGCCATTAATCTTGATGACGAATTGGCCCCTAATTATAGGACTCCGGGGCCCCAAACATGCATATCGCTAACGAGGAGCACAAGGCTACGAGGCTACGTTGTCGGCCAGGCTCGCGACGTCCGCCTCCTATAAATCCTCTTCCTAAGACTCCCTCCATCCGCTGCTCAAAGATTATGAAGATGTAGCGTTGAGTGTCTTTCTCTCTCTCTCTCTCTCTCTCTCTCTCTCTCTCTCTCTCTCTCTCTCTCTCGTGTATGAATTATGATGGCAAGGGCGCGATGTTCCCTTCCTGTTACTATTGTTTCCGCTCAAAGTGTCGGTTTTCCTAACAATGAGGGATGATTAACTACCGCTGTGTCTTCTTCCCTAAACGTCCATTTGTATATCATCTTGCTGGGAGACGTTTCATGTTCTCTGTTGATATACCGAACGGTGGGGGAGGATCCTGTTTTATATAATGATTTAACGTTCTCTATCGACGTTGACGACATAAAGGTTCTCTGCATGGTGTTCTATATTCAAAGCAAGTCTCTCTCATCATACTCTCGAAGTATCAGTAACATCTATACATTCCTCACCCTCCGTCCTCCAATGCACGCTTCCTCTCAATTACTGACTTTCCTCTTGATGCTGCTAAAGTTTCCAGCCAGATTTACAGATTCCACCCGGCTCATGCTAATCCCTTACTTTGCCTTTCTCTCCTCGCCCTACCTCCATCCGTTCTTTACAACCTTCCCTCGTTTCCCTTCACAGTGTTCAGACATCAGTAATCCTCATATTTCCACCTTCATACCGAAAGCGCACCTCTAATCTTATAAGCGCTATCCTTACCCTCACCTCCTTCTCCACCATGCAGGTCTTCGTGTTGCGCTCCCTACACCACCTCGGGGGCAGGAAGACACTTGTTGTTCACTCCATCCCTCGATCGCCCAAGGAAAAAGATACGAGGGTACGAGGTAAAGAGGTGAGGTATAAGGATGTAACAAAGGGGAGGGTTGGGGTACGTGGAGGTGGTGCAGGTGAGGAGGGAAGGAGATGAAGGAAGGGGGTATCGGTGAAGAAGGGAAACATGGGGGAACCAATGGGGAGATGAAAGAGGGATAGGAATGGTTAAGGTGAGGAGGGGAGGCGTGGGAGCTGCAGGTAAGGCATGAAAGAGAGGGAAAGGTGAGGTAAGGGTAGCGAAAGGAAACGAAGGAGATCAAGACGAGGTAACAAAGGCGGGAAGGAAACGAGGCGTGGGAAGACGAGTAGCAAAAGGGAAGGAAAGGGAGTGGAGGAGAATGCCAAGGAAAAGATATAGTATGGGGTACGAAGATGGCGTGTGAGAATGCAATGATGGAGACAGGGAGGAAGGGAGGACGGGAGGCTTAGTGAAGAGGCATAGAAGGGAGTGAAGGAAGTAAGGCGAGAAGAGAAGGAAGAACATCAAATAAAAAAACAGAAACTAGGGTGTCTTGGAGGGAGGTTGAGCGAGAAAAAAAGAGGGAAGAAAAAGAGGGAACAGGGGAGGAAAAGGGAGGGTGACTACGGAAGGGAAGTAAAGATTGAAGGGATGAGCATTGGAGGAAACGAAGGAGAGTCAAAAGGGAGAAAAACAAGGGAGAGAAGTGATAAAAAGGAAGCATGGGTGAATAAGGAAAGGAAGTAAAAGCATGCAGGAAGAGGAAAGAAGGAAACGGAGGAGAGAATCAAAGAGGTAGAAAAACAAGAAGTGGAAAAGGAGGCATGGGTGTGGACGGAAAGAAAATACAGCATGAAGGGAAGAGGAAAGAAAGAAACGGAGGAGAGATTCAAAGAGAGGGGAGAATAAGAAGTGAAAAAGGAGGCATGGAAAAGTGGCGTGAAAAGGGAGACAGGGAGACGTGAGGGGAGAGGGAGCCGCCGAGATTAGTAAGCGTGTATTGTTTGTTGTGTGCGGGGCCGGCGGGGGCTGCCTATACGGGGCCCTTAACAAGCCGTGCGACACAACATCATCGGCGTGTTTTCGAGCTCCGGTTGTGTTTACCGCCAGACAAGCCTCGTCGAGTGTTTGTTGGGGTACTCACTTATACGCAGCTGCTGTGTGTTCCTTTTACATGACCTGTTTGTTTGTCTGTGCCTTGATGCGTGTAGCCTTAGCACGCAGCATTCACGGCTTCAGGAAAACAACGAAAATCTGTTTAGTTCTCCCTTAAGCAGCTGCTGTATGGTTCTTCTACATGACCCGTTTGTTTCTATGTTTGTAATTACTTAGATGCGTGTAACCGTAGCTCGCTCTAGTCACGGCTTCAGGAAATCAACAAAAATCTGGTTACTAGTACAAGCGCTGTAAAAAAATATTGGCTGCATACATAATTTAATACCGGCGTAAACTAGGTAATATATTAGACTGCTGATATAATACAGTATGCTTTCTGTATTCCCGTTTGACAAAGAGACTGTCGTAGTGCGACCAATGTTATGAGTATTCATTCCATAAAATAATAACGGCGCGGTAGCAAGGCGGCACCAATAAAAATTCTCGCTTACGTCAATACTCGTGACGCAACCTCGAACAGAAAGCAATAGCGACGCTCCCGAACCCCGGCGAGTCATGGCTCGTACACGAATCGGCCGCGGGCGAGCAAAACACGTTCACAACACGACGAACAGAGAAAACGAAAACAAGCCGTGGAAAAAAAAAAGACTTTGAAGAGAGCGAAATACTGAATGTGACATGGAAGTGATATCAATTTTTATTATGCCTTTCCAATACAGAAGAGTCAACAGCAGAGTTACATTGTCCTCGGAGCAGAAGGAGCGGGAGGAAGGGGAGGAGATGGTGGTGAGGGGGAGAGGAAGAAGGAGGGAAGCTGGAGGGTGAGAAGAGAGGAAAAGGTGATGGAGGAAGCGGTGTAGTAGCGGAAGTGGTGGTGATGGTGGTAGAGGTAGTAATAGTAGTAGCAGTAGTAGTAGTAGTAAAAGTAGTAGTAGTGCTAGTAGTAGAAGTAGAAGTAATAGTAGTAGTAGTAGTAGTAGTAGTTGTAGAAGCTGTAACTTGTCATGTTGTTAAATCCATGTAAATAATCGTAGTAATATTGGTAGAAGAGATCGTGGTGGTGGTGGTGGTAATGGGCGACGGAGGGGGGAGGGGGGGGGAGAAGGGGGCGGCAGGCTCTGAGCGGCGGCGGCGGCGGCGGTGGTGGAGGAGAGAGAGGCGGCGAGACACAAGCCAGAGGAGAGGAGGCGGTCGTCGGGCTCGGCAGGTCAGCTTTAAGGCACGTGAGAGTAGTACGCTCTGCTTTAGTGCATGGAAGCTACGACCACCGATACTAGAATGGGCGGTGTCGACTCCTGGGCTCGATTTTGTCCCAGGGCAGGAGAGGGGGAAGGAGGGAAGGGGGGAGGGAGGAAAGGGGTTGGAAGGGAAGGGGGTGAAAGGGGAGGGACTGTAGTTTAAGGTGGTGCAGAAGGGGAAGTGGTGGTGAGAGGGGGACGATAGGGAACGAAAAAGATGAATGAGAGTATGAGTTTGTGGAGAGCGCCAGAGAGGGTAAGACGAGGGAAGGGAAAGGAAGGGAAGAAAGAATTGAGAGACTGGTTTTAAGGTCGAGAGAAGAGGAAGAAGAGGAGGAAGAGGCGGTGGAGTAAAAAAAAACCCGATAGAGGAAAGGAAACAAATATGAATGAGAGTATGAGTTTGTGAAGAGCGTCAGTGAGGATAAGAGAGAAGTGAAGAGGAAGGGAAGAGAGAATGGGGAGCCTGGTTTTAAGGTCGAGAAAAGAGGAAGTAGTGGCGGTGAAAAAACAACAACAACAACAACGATAGAGGAAAGGAAACAAAAATTAATGAGACCATGAGTTTGTGAAGAGCGCCAGAGGGGATAAGAGAGAAGTGGAGAGGACGGGAATGGTAGGAAAGAGAAGATAGAGAGACTAGTTTTCAGGTTGAGAGAAGAGGAAGTGGTCGTGGAATAAAAAAGACGGAGGAAAGGAAACAAACATGAATGAGAGCATGAGTTTGTGCAGAGCGGCTGAGCGAAGGAGGAGGAAAAAAAAAATGGGGCGTGCTAGTGAGTGAAAGATGATGAAAGGATGGAGCAAAGGAGAGAAAGAGGGAGGAAAGGAAAGAGAGGAAGACAAAAGGGGAAGAGTTGAGGAGGAGAAGGGATATGAGGGAGAAAAGGAGAGATGCGCAAGAGAGGAGTTAGTGAGGATTTAGTAGTAAAGGCAAGACAAGGAAGGAGGTTAAGTAGATGAGATAGAGGTGAGGAAGGAAAGGTATTATAGTAGTAGTAGTAGTAGTAGTAGTAGTAGTAGTAGTAGTAGTAGTAGTAGTAGTAGTAGTAGTAGTAGAGGCAGAAATAACAACAGCAGACGTAATAATAATAATAAAATGACCAGAGAATGAAAGTGAAAGAGAGTGAGAAAGCACGAGTGGTGAAAGTGACAAGAGAGGAACAGTGAAAATGTCAACGTCTGAAAATGAAACTGCTGTCGCTTGAGTGGAATGGAAAAAAATGTCACTTCTGTTCCTGCTGGTAAGGTGAGCGAGTAAGGAAGACGAAAAGGAGTAATAGAGACGTGAATGGTTACGGGAAAAGGTGCTAAGGGAGACGGGGTGCTAAAGGTAGGTAAGGGGGTAAGGGAGACGTATGGGAATAAGGGCGACATGAAGGGTTAAGGGAAAAGGGTGCTTAAGGGAGGCGTATAAGGGAGTAAGGGGACGTAGGGGGGTAAGGGAGACGTATGGGAATAAGGGCGACATGAAGGGTTAAGGGAAACGGGTGCTTAAGGGAGGCATATAAGGGAGTAAGGGGACGTAGGGGGGTAAGGGAGACGTATGGGAAGAAGGGCGACATGAAGAGTTAAGGGTGAAGGGTGCTAAAGGGAGGCGTAAGGGAGTAAGGGGACGTCAAAAGGTAAAGGGGGGTCGTGAGGGAACTATGGGGAGACGGGAGGGAGAGGGAAGCCACAAAAAAGTTAAAAAAGAAAATATCAAGATTAGGGAGAGTGTGAGGGCGCTAAAAATGAGGCGAAGCAGAATGAAGCCACTAAAAGTAAGATGAAGGGAGGGGAGGGAGAGGGAGGGAGCGAATCTGATGAAGGGAGAGTGAAAAAAAAGTGAGGGAGGATGAAAAGAAAAAGAAAAAAAAGAGGGTGCAGGAAGAGAGAGAAAGAAGGGAGAGAATGAGAAAGGAAAATTGATAGCTACGTAGTGAAAGGAAAATAAAATAAAAGGATTTGGGAAAGGTAAGTAAAAAGAGGGGAAAGAAGAATGGAGCAATGGAAAGCAAAGAAGAAGAAAGAGGGGAGAGACTGATGAAATAGAACACGGGAGGAGAGAGAGAAAAAAAAAACGTGTGAGAGAGAGAGAGAGAGAGAGAGAGAGAGAGAGAGAGAGAGAGAGAGAGAGAGAGAGAGAGAGAGAGAGAGAGAGAGAGAGAGAGAGAGAGAGAGAGAGAGAGAGGTGAAATGAATGAATGTGTGGCTACTGGATGGTAAAAAAAGAAAAAAAGCAGGAAAAGAGAACAAATATGGAAAGAGTAAATAAGGGAAAGAGAAAGAGAGAAAAAGAGGGGTAGGCGTCTATGGAGGTTGGATAGAGCGAGAGAAAAATAGGAAAACTTAAAAAAAAACAGGAAAAATGTAAGAGGGAGAGAGAAAGAGAGAGGCATAGACGTGTGGATGCTTAAAGGAAGAGGAAGAAAAAACAGGAAAAGAAAAACAGGAAAAAAAGGTGAATGAAGAAGAGAAAGGGAGAGAAAGAGAAAAAGAGAGAGAGGACCGGGCGAGTAAGGACGCTGGAAGGGAGAGGGAAAAAACAGGAAAACAGAAAAACACAAGGAAAATATGTGAATGAGGAAGAGAGAAAGAGAAAGAGAGAGGAATAGAAATATGTGGATGCAAGATGGGAAAAAAGAAAAAAAAAGAACTAAAATAAAGGAAAAGGAGAGAGAGAGAGAGAGAGAGAGAGAAGGGCGTGTGTGATGCTGGATGAAAAAGAGAATAACAGGAAGTGAAAAAAAGGAAAAAGGTGAGCGAGAGAAAACAGGGAGAGAAAGAGAGAGAGGGAAAAGGGCGTGATGCTGGATGAAAAAGAGAATAACAGGAAGAGTGAAAAAAATGGAAAAAGGTGAGTGAGAGAAAACAGGGAGAGAAAGAGAAAGAGGGAGGGCCGGGCCTGTGTGGATGCTGGAAGGGAGAATGGGCGCAGGTAAGGTAACGAAGTATAGGGTTGAGTGGGCCGCTGGTCGGGCTGGCGGCGAGGTAAGGGAGTGAGGCGGGCATCATAAACGAGTGCTACATCGCCAAGCCTAATTGAATGGTGTTGTTTATGGCGCCGCCGCTTCGGGAACGAGCCAGAAAGCTTCCCCCTTCCCCCTCCCTTCCCTTCCCCATCTCCGACCTCCTTCCCTCCTTTCCTTGCACCATCCCCCTTCTTCACCCCCCCCCCCCCCTCGTCCTCTTCCCATCCTCAACGTTTTCCCTCTAAGATTAAACACGCCCCAATAATCCGACGCTTATAATATTGCGCCACGTTAATACTCGCCTAGAAAACCAGCCTGTGGAAGGAGCCGGAATGATTACATATTAAGGTTTCCCGAACGTCATATTACAACACCTGGGAGGAAGACGATTTTATTCTACTTCCTGTTTCTCCTTTTTTTTTTTTCCTTTTTCGCCACATTCCGTAAAATTCGAGAGGCGAAGTTTATAAGATCGCTAAATTCTTGGATGTGAGAAAGGAGGAAAATATGGGAGGGTTATATAGTAAGAGTACAGCAGCCCTTAAAAAGAAAAGGAAGCGAGAAAAGACCCAAACAGCTATAAACGTTATGAGATACTTTACCGTAATCGAGAGAGAGAGAGAGAGAGAGAGAGAGAGAGAGAGAGAGAGAGAGAGAGAGAGAGAGAGAGAGAGAGAGAGAGAGAGAGAGAGAGAGAGAGAGAGAGAGAGAGAGAGAGAGAGAGAGAGAGAGAGAGAGAGAGAGAGAGAGAACCACAACGACGACGACGAGAGACGACGAGAGACGACGAGAGACGAGACGAGAGGAGACGGGAGACTCGGGGAAACTCAAAAAGAAACCTGGAGGGAGAGATATTGGACCAGAGGGAGGCAGAGAGGGAGGCGGGAAGACTAGGCAACGGGACGGGAGGAGGGGTGAGGAAGGAGGGGGCGAAGGAGCGAGGGCTGAAAGGGTGGCCTGGACGAGTGCCTTGGCCCAGGAGATGGTGTGTTTGATAGGGCGGCCGCCTCGGCCGCCCTATCCACCTACCGCACCTACCGTGCTGGGCGTCACTCGAACCCTCACACACAGATCGGAGACATTTGACGCTTCCGATTCTGACATCAAATATTTCCAAAGTCCGAGAAAGAGACAAATCGGGCTCTAATGAGTAGTTTTGTAGGCTCATGTTAAAGAAGCTTTGTCGCACTACCACCCGGGGCATAAAAGTATTCATGGAAATGCCCAGAAATCTTACGAAAGACTTGTCAAATATGTGAAACCGAAATGTTTAAAAACCTGGTCTGCAGACGGAATAGAGAAGACGACACCTGAGGCAACACAGACAGGACAGACAACACAGACAACACAGACGACACCTACACACACACACACACACACACACACACACACACACACACACACCTACACAACCATCCATCCATCCAGATATCCAGCCAGCCACACACAGGGAACGCCAAGGCCACACATTCAAGAACCAATAAATATCTCTGGGTTCATCTCCCGTACGCACTGTTGCCTAATCTTTCACTGTCAGGGCCGGGGAGGGAGGACGCCCGTTTACACAACCGCGCATCCCGAAGACACACGTGGAAACATCGAGGCAGCGGCGTGAGGGTTGAGGTAGATTTAGTGGGCGTTAAATATTGGCTTTGCTGCGCTACCACTATATACTGCTGCTGTTACTGCCGCCACGGGTAATGATGGTGTGTGGTTGTGCGTAATGGTGGACGATGTGATGGTGATGATGATGATGTGTTGATGTGTTAATGTAATGATACTTATACTAAAGCTATCACTGCTGCTGCTACTACTATTTCTACCCCCTCCCCTCTTCCTCCTCCTCCTCCTCCTCCTCCTCCTACTACTACTACTACTACTACTACTACTGGTCCTCCTCCTCCTCCTATTACTATTATCACAAAACAGCAGTATCAAGTCCCCTTCCGCACTAAACAAGGTAAAGCGATAGTTAAACATCCTCCTGAGTCTCTTAACTAACAGCACCAAAACGGACGGTGGACGGGAAAAGAGCAGGATGATTATAACCGCGGCAGCCGAGCAGAGCCGATAAGAATTTATGCAAAGGGTATATTAGCGTCCACACTTGCTTAATGGCTGGCTTCACGCGGACAACTCAATATCGCGGCTTTAATATCCATGATTATCACTCACATCCAACACTTCTTTCAACCCAAACGAGAGCGGTGAGTAAGAGAGTAAGAATTGGAGAGAGTATTAGGGGAAGGTTTACTATTTGACAACACCTGATGAGATATATAAGACGCTAATACTAACACCAACCACTCCTTTCAATCAGAAGAGGAGCAAAACAGGAAGAACTGAAGTAAGGATAATAGGAAAGACTTACAATTTTAGAACACCTAATGAGATATAAGACGCTAATTAACCTCATCACAAAGGTGTCATCGCTCAGGAAAACACACTGTGATATCGAGGTGATCCAGGGAGGAGGAAGGAACGTGGTAAGGTGATATGAACTCCCCATGACATTCTTCCCTCCCGGCTCACTCATCCTTCCCAGCCAAGACCAGTCCAGCAACGCCCAGCAGCCCTCGGACCTCCCTCACCTCCCGTTCATCCAGGAAGTTCTCAGGGGGATCCCCACAGGCGGCTTTACTCACAATTGGGCTCTTTGTGCGGTGCCAGTCCTCGTGCATCCGTCCAAATCCCACACTGACCCTCGGAAGCGAATCACCCGCACCCCGCACGGATCCCCGCCATTAGACAGCCTGCAGTGTAGACGAAGGTGTGAGCGCCGAGCTTTGCCAGGCACTCTTGGAAGGATTCAAGGAAAGAGTAAAAAGTGACAATGAAATACACTTGTAGTACTTTCACTATTTTTCTTACTACTATAACTGCTACTACTATTGCTACTATTACTACAGCTGTTACTACTATTACTATAACTATAAAAATAACAGCAGCAGAAGTAACAACAATAACTGCTACTACTACTACTACTACTATTACTGATACTAATACGTCTATTGATGCTGCTGCTTCTATTAGTTAGTAATGTAAAGTTAAAATCTTCACCTAAACATTGCTTTTTGGTCTTCTTCAACTCTATCTACACAAAAGAAAGTACGACTAACCAATAAGTCTCCTCGGTGTATCTCGACGTAACTTCTCCGCCTTGAAAAAAAAAAAAAGTTACATGCGTTAAGAGCGGTCCTGTCTCATCCAGGGCGCGGCAGCCACCACTTTACGCAGCCGACATTAACAAAGAAGCTCTGTTATCGCGGCGTGTGTTGTTCCTGGGCTCGTTCCTCGCGTCGGTAAGTGGCTATGAGACGCAATAAACGGCGACGTATCCTCCATCAGCACTATTTTCTCCTCGCCGAATAACCTGCACATTACTCTGAGGGCACAAAGCATGAAAGCCTCTATTTGACTCCTCCGTTATTTTCCCCGTCATGACGTCTCGGAGAATTCCCCATTTTTTTTCTTCCTCCTCCCACGTCTCACCTCTTTTTATCGCCTCCCGCCGACACCCAGCCCACCCCTTGTTATCTCCCACACCAGCTGGCGTCTCTATACACGCTCTTCTGCTGAGAAACAACCGAAGTTTGTTCCTCCTAAGACTCTTCCTCTTTCTTCGTCCCGCTGCCTCCACAAACCTGCGTCATTTCTTCTGCCTTGCCTCGGTAAACAGCCTCCTCTCTCCTCACATCCCGCTGCCGAACAAATTCAGCGCCGCCCTCTCCTTTCACAAAGAGATGCTCATTCTTCCCCCTCTCTCAGAAGTAGACCCACGGCTGAGTCGCTCCCTCCAGCGGGGTGGCGGCTGCTCTTGGCTCCCCAGAGAGGCAGGGAAGGGCCGCCAGTCACCGTGCCTCGAGTATTTGAACACAAAGCTCCGTCCCATTGTGCCACCACCCGCCACCGCTCTCCTAATGCCTCCTGCCTTTGACGCCGCCCTAGCGTCTTGGGGGAGAGGGTGGCAGCGCCGCGAGAGGGAGGACGTTCTGGAAGGGAGGTGATATTCCCAGAGTGCCTTGGGAAAAAGACGTAGATGGTGCACTGAGGAAAAGTTGACGAGGCTATTTCGGAGTTCAGAGGAGAGATGCATCTTCCTAATTTATTTTTCCTTTTATCAAGAAAGCCGCTAAAAGGTGTACTTGCTGGGGACGTTTAAATATTGTGCAAGGCTCTTTATGGACCCACAAGATTAAGGCCAAGACGACACGACCCACAACACATGCACGGGGTCGATTTACAGTTAAGCAAAAAAGACGGAGGCGGAGTGGCGAGCTGGCCGAGTGACTCCTCAGCACCAATACCCTAAAGACGTCTGAACAAAGGCCCCACAAAGCCCTTCCCCGCGACAAGGAACCTGCAGGTGGGCGAGTGGCTGGCTAATAACAATAGACACACTGGACGCGGCGGGCAGGGAGGAGAACCGGCACTTCCTTTACAGCCCCAGAGTTATGGAGGTAATTATCATAAATAAATTGCTGCATCTAAAACAAAAACAAAATAAAAAAGTCCTGACCATATATTTTATGGTTCTTTGCTAGCAGCCAAGCAGACGGTGACAGTGCTGGAAATTTATTGGTGTGTAGTAAAGAGAAAAACGCAGCCACGACCCGAGGCGAGGGGCAACGTGGGTCTCGAGAGGAGGAGGAGGAGGAGGAGGAGGGAGAGGCATGGAGGGGAAGAGGGACAAACTTCTGCTCCGTGATAGGATCTGGAGGCTCGAGGGAGGAGAAGGGGCGCTATGAAAAAGTCTTCAGGGGAGGAGGCGTGAGGGGAGGAGACGCTGGAAGGGGCGGAAGAGGGATGGATGAGAGGCTGAAGGAAAGAGAGGCGGGAAGGAAATGGGAGGACTGAGGTTATGGGACGGGGGGAGGGGGGTGTAGGGACTGTGTGAGAGATGGAAAGGAGAGAGAGAGGAGGAACAAGAGGGAGAACTGCTCATAAGGTGACACTACTACTACTGTTACTACTACTACTACTACCACTTACAATACTAATAATAACAGTAATAATTATGGTCGAAAGCGGCGGTGCGTGTGTCGCCGCCGTGTGTAATCTGCGTCATTACCTTCCTGGCGGCGGGCGTCCTGAGTAGAGCCTTCGCAGCGTCGTATTTCGTGGCCAGTAACAACCCGCCTGTAATATTCCTCGCTGTAGCAAACCTTATCTTGTCCACAACCACGGCCTGTCCTCAATACACCTTTCATTACGCCTTCTTTTATCCACATTTTCCAGCTGAGTCATGACATACACACACACACACACATACAAAAAACAACCGCACCAGCCAGAAATTATATACTTCATGCTAAATATGTCTCTATACCGATCTTCTCACAATGTTTTATTCACAATCTCTTGCCGTTGCAGCCTTGATAGCAGAACCAGGGCGTGTAGGCTACTTAGCTTTAATGAACGAGCAAGAATAGATTTACCTTCACATTAATAATAATTTCGTCGGACAAGAGACAGGTGTGGATATAAAACACGGGCCGGAGTTGTGGTGTGGACGGGATATTAAAAGGTGAACAATGCACAGGACACCACAACCACCACCACCACCTCCACCACCACCACCGTCACCACCACCTCCTCCTCCTCCGCCACTACCGTCACATTGCTTGTAAATGATCCCTTCCTGTCTCACTCATCTGCTTCCTTCCTGTGCTCCTGCTGCTGCTGCTGTTGCCAGAAACGATGTGTGTGTGTGTGTGTGTGTGTGTGTGTGTGTGTGTGTGTGTGTGTGTGTGTGTGTGTGTGTGTGTGTGTGTGTGTGTGTGTGTATTACGCAGTGCTTCTGACTTCTAAATGAGTTACGTACGATGCATAATTTATATCAAAACCCTAAACTTATTTCACGGGCATGAGTAGTAAAATAGTGTAGCATATTTCTGTTTTGCGCACGACATATGTGAGCTCAGTCGACTCGTGAATGTAAGTATGCAGCCTTGTGTGTCGCTAGTATCTATGTATGGGCGCGTAGACTCTGAACTCGTACGTGCGTGTGTGCGCATTCAATAGTCCCGATGTGTATTGCACGAGGATCCGTGATTCGTGTCAACGTGCTGCCAATTTTGCAATATGTATAAACCTTTTTCCTCTTCTTCCTAGACAGACAACACATCATTCAACCAGCGGGTGGAAGAGAGGGAGAGAGAGTGGGCGGGGGGTGGGTGGTTGCGATGGAGAGGGATGAGTGGGTGGGTGGCTGGGCTGCGTGGGGGTATGGTACAGGAGAGGGGTTGGTTGGGACACGTAGTCAAAACAATAACGGAGAGCAAACAAACACAATATGCAAACACACACACAAAAAAAAGAACCGATACCGACATGGATTGGGGGAGTGGATGGGGTGAGGGTGGAAGGGGGTGTGGGTGAGGGTGCGGTGAAGGGGGGAGGGTGAGGGGGAAAGGGGGTTTGTGGCCCAGGGCGTTTCATCCGTACAATTAAAACGATGCGGAATATAGAGAAAACAATAGCCTTTGTCAGCCTGTCGTTCCGAGCATACCTCACCATTCTTCCTGGCCCTGCCCCGCGGCGACACCCTCCGGCGCCTTTAACAGCCCTTACTGAATTATTTACTTTACCTTGTCTCCGAGATTCACCGTAAACAGGCCATTTCCATTATTATAATCTCTCTCTCTCTCTCTCTCTCTCACTATTGCTAGTCTTCCTCTTTCTTTCTCTATATTATTTTGTTAACAAGCATCAGGTCAGAGCGAGATTTCACACATCGAAGAGTCTTTCATCTTTGTACACTTTCTTTAACTAAGGGCATCATTCTCACTCTTATTAATACTATCATCATCATCATCATCATCATCATCACCATTTTAATTTACTCTCATAACTTTCGCTTCCTCTTCATTTTCTTATTCCTCTCGACAGTATTCTCGTTGTATAGTACATTTACCTAAGGGCATCATTCTCACTCTTATTAGTAGTAGCATCATTTCCATTAACTCTATTCTCATCCCTTCCGCTTCCTCTCCACTTTCTTTTTCCTCCTGCAGCGTTACAGCGCCCTCGCCGCCGCCCCCTCCTCATACCTTTGAAAGCCGTGATTCTCGTCCGGGTAACAGAGAAAAGATCCCCACCTTATCTCCCTCACTAGACCGGCATGTCCTGAAAAATGCAGGTAAGGTCAATATCAGGAGGATGTGGAGAAGGAGATGAAAGAGGATAACACAAAGAGGAGAGGAGGAGGAGGAGGAGGAGGAGGAGGAGGAGGAGGAGGAAGAGGAAACGATGACAAGGGAAAAAAGAGGATAAGGATGAGGCGGAGATGGAGGAGGAGGAGGAAAGCGGGACATTTCGTTCTGCTTAGTATGCGGTACAAGACTACAGAGAGACGGGCGCGGAGGAAATGTATGGAAAATAGATGGAGGAGTTATGTCTGCGAAATAGGGCCAAGAGAGGGGAGCCGAGGAAGGGAAGACTGAGGATTCGTGTGTGTGTGTGTGTGTGTGTGTGTGTGTGTGTGTGTGTGTGTGTGTGTGTGTGTTGCATAATTGAATGAGGTTGTAATGAATGAGGAAAAGAATAATAGAGGTTAAAAGTGAATAATAGATGGGCAGGAGGGAATGAAGGAGGAAAGGATGGATAGAATTTTGTAATGAAGAAGAGAGAAATAAAAAAAAAAGGGAAAAAACAGCTAAATGAAGGAAAAGAGAGAATGGAGATTGAAATACTAAAAGAAACAAAATATCAGAGTAAAGGTGAAATAAAGATGGGAAGAAATTGAGGAGAGAAAGACAAAGAAAGGCTGGAAGTAGAATCCTGCAATGCGAGCGGCAACAAGGAAGGGAAGGAGAGGAGAGAGAAGGGGAGGTTAGGTTGAGGGAGTAGGGGAGAGGAGGGGAAGATGTGTCGTGATGGGGGAAGGAGTGGGGTGAGAGGGAGAGGGAGGGTCTCGATGCATAACAGGAACACGAGATACCACACACACACACACACACACACACACACACACACACACACACAAAGACGGTAGCAATGCCTCTCTGGGTCTGACATTCCTGCAGCCTTCCCGCAGATTTATTTTCACACTGTCAAATACTTTCCACCCACTCCGCCCCGCGCCGCCCATCTCTCTTTCTTCCCTCAACTTGGGGCGGGAGTGTGGCACGTCCCTTCACGCAACGACTCCTTTCTCCTCTACACCGCCTTCCCTGCCTTCCCCCACGCATGAACCCGCTCTCCTCCCCCAGCCCTCACCGCCCCCTCCACCGCTCTTTCCCACGCAGCCAGCCAACCCCAGGGAACCAGTGCCAATAACTTCATATACTCTTGCCAAGATCCGAGGAGAAAATCTTCGATGAATACCAATAAGCCGGGGATGGGAGGGCATGCAGTGCGGTGAATGGTCTGTTATCTGGTGTTTTCTGTGCGTGTGTGTGATCTGCATTTTTTCAATAGCAGGGTGGTGGAGGCGATCGTCAGGTGAGCATTTATAAAGTATTGAATATGTAGACAATTATTTTTTATATGCAGTTGATACATTAAAACAGTGAGTAATCTTTTTGTATTATATCTGAACATTCTCTGCTTCTGATTTTTCACACGATGAGTATTTTTTTTTTTTTATATTATACTCAACCTTTTTTTCTACTGCTGAAAATAATGCTCATCTTTAAGTCACCAGCTCGAATATATATATATATATATATATATATATATATATATATATATATATATATATAAATATATCTATATATATATATATATATATATAGTTATATATATATATATATATATATATATATATATATATCGTAAAAATGTCGCTTAATATGAATAGCAAGTCTTGGAAAACAGAACAACCTCTCAACAAGAACAAAGGAAAAAATCTTCATAAAATAACGTAGAATAATTAGTCTCGAGGCACACGAAGGTTTACAAAACACGTGTATTCCCTGATCGGCACAACCCCTGAACAAGAACAAATGCAATAACCTTCGTGATTCTCGTATTCAAGGTGTGTATGCTGTCTGCTGGTCCCCGGAGCAGCAACAGTAGGGAGAGGAGAGGGGTCGCCGCTCCCCGGCATTACTTATGTCCCCGGGATGAAGGGTTGGGGGGCGGCCAAGCCAGAATAAATACCTCGGGGAAAAATCGGTTTTGATGGAGGGGAGCATTCCTCGCCGCTGAGTGGCGCGCCACGCCGCACACCGATTCTTTCCCTTAAATAAATTACAACTGTTTGCACTTCCTCCCGAGGCTCCGTGCACGCATTACAGCGGCTTGTGTGTGGCGGTGACGCTGTGAGAAATACGTGCGGCATTGTATCACGGGGACAAATAAATGGTTCGTTGCTGCTGCTACTGTGCTAAAGTTAGTTAGAGAGGATAGCTTATGCTGCCTTCACTAACCAAACTTACCTACTACAACGATACATTAAGTGGCTTTCACGATTGAATTTCAAAACTTTTATACAGTCAACTTTCAAAACATTAATGCTAATCACTGACCCTGTTACACTGTTTATGGGTATACGGCAATAAAACAATAATCCATAATGGAAAGAAGAAAAATAGACAACAAATACTGTTTTTCCGAAACACTCTACACAGGTGGAAAAGTACAGCATGTCTGATATTACATCTGTGTCGTATGGAAAGATTCCTCTTGTTTTTTACATCAGAGGTTTGACTGGCGCACGTGCACACACACACACACACACACACACACACACACACACACACACACGCTACATCAGATAATAGAGTATGTGATAATATATGCAATTTCTGTCGCCATTACAACAATAATGTGATGAGTAATAGTAAAAATAAATGATCTATCACAGTTACTACAAACACAAATGACTCCATTGCTTCATCGCGCGCTAATGGAACATGCAATCACTGCTTAGGAGTGCGAAGTATGGCTTTAACACACCACTCAGATCTGCATCATTTGTACACTATTTCCCTCAATGTCTGTATCACCCACTCGCTTGCTTTTCTCACTCCATCGTTCACACTCAGCATTTTCTTTTATCCTCATTTTCAGGGAGGTCTTTCTTGTTCACGTGTTCAACATCTCGCTACTCTCCTCTTTACTCGCTAATTTATTCACCTCGCCGCGCCGCCCACCTGCTCCCCGACTCATCCATTAATCAACCGCCTCGCCACACCACAATCACCGCCATTACAGCAAAGACCTCTTTCCCTTTTCTTACATCAAGCTCCATATAAAAATATACACAAAGACTTATCTCTATGTATCCACGAAAACAGAATGATTAAGCGAACTTTTCTTTTAATTCTGTAGATTGTGAGGAAATTTACTTTGAGTGCAGCCTTTTTTTAATATTAATAGACTGGCAGGCACTAAATTTATGTATATGACCTTTCTTTGTTTCTTTCTCTTTAGTGGGACTGTAAAGGGCGACTAGAAATACAATATGAAAACATGACGACAAGACAGAGAGAATTAGACCAGACAGTCGTGAACAGTGGAGAACAGAAAAATAAGAGTGAGGGAGTATCTACAATCATACACACACACACACACACACACACACACACACACACACATACACGCACCAAAGATGTAAAGAGCCGTGTGTGAAAGGAAACAAGG